>NC_073385.1:68805730-69105730 GCF_028641065.1 Leucoraja erinaceus | reverse complement strand
CTCCGCCCCCACCCTCATAAAGATCAACTGTAAGTTTAACTTTGCTTCACGTAGCTTACTATTATGCTTCGGTAATTATCATCTGTGATTTTGCGTCGCTGCCTTAAAGATTGACGAGCATGCGCCTGGACGGCCTTCTTCACGTAGTCCCTCAACGTAACTCACAAAATATAGATCAAACTTCAAACTGGTACGTTCTCGTTTAATCTTACCATTCTCTGCAATTTCATGCGGTCTTGGATGGAGCTGTTCCCAAATGATGCATCTTGATAAAATGCTTTCTACGGTGCATCTGTAGAAGTTGGTGAGAGTTGTAGGAGGCATGCAGAACTTCCTAAGCTGAGTAGAGGCGTTGGTGTGTTTTCTTGTTGGTTGCTTCAATATGGGTGGTCCATAGAAGCTGTTGGTGATATTGACTCCTGGGAATTTGAGTTTTTCCAACCGTTTTGACTTTGGCACCATCAATGCAAACTGCGGTATGTGGACGGCTTCACCCCCGGCAGTACTCTAGCACTGAACGTTTAGTTTATTATGATCACATAATAATAATAATAATAATAACTTTATTTGTTAAGCACCTTAAAAACAACCAAAGCTGACCAAAGTGCTGTACAGAAAAAAGAAAACAAGCAAGACATCATAAAACAGGCAGAACAACAGAACATACAACTAACACGAGGCGCATAAATTACATACAAAAATCCAAACAATAAATTGAAAAAACATAAAACACAAGTACGAACAACGCAGCAAAACCAAGCAAATAAAGTTAATAAACAATTCAACACCTCATATACCGAGGTACAGTGTGAAGCTTATTTGTTGTATACTATCCAGCCAGTGGAAAGACGAACGATTCAATGATACTTCAATAATAGTATATGATACTTTAGTAATAGTACTCTAGGACTTGAGCACGTGCAGGAACAGGAGGTGAGCGACCACACTGCACATCGCTATCAACAGTGGATCTTCATTTCCAGAATCTACACGTCACATCAGCTTCCACTTGGTTACGTTTTACATGCGTGACTCTTTCACCCAGGCCCAGGCCGCTTGGCTGACTGTCTTTCAGCACCATACTACCTAAATGGCGTCAAGTTGGGAAAAGGGGAAGTACAATGGTATCTGGGTGTCCTTGTTCATCAGTCTATGAAAGTAAACATGCAGGTACAGCAGGCAGTGAAGAAAGCGAATGGCATGTTGGCCTTTATAACAAGAGGAATCGAATATAGGAGCAAAACGGTCCTTCTGCAGTTGTACAGAGCCCTAGTGAGACCACACCCGGAGTATTGTGTGCAGTTTTGGTCCCCTAATTTGTGGAAGGACATTCTTGCTATTGAGGGAGTGCAGCGTAGGTTTACATGGTTAATTCCCGGGATGGTGGGACTGTCATATGCTGAGAGAATGGAGCAGCTGGGCTTGTACACTCTGGAGTTTAGAAGGATGAAGGGATATCTCATTGAAACATATAAGATTGTTAAGGGTTTGGACACACTAGAGGCAGGAAACATGTTCCCGATGTTGGGGGAGTCCAGAACCAGGGGCCACACAGTTTAAGAATAAGGAGTAAGCCATTTAGAACGGAGACAAGGAAACACTTTTTCTCACAGAGAGTGGTGAGTCTGTGGAATTCTCTGCCTCGGAGGGCGATGCAACATAATGACAAGTTAATCTCCCAGGGCTGCACGCAATCCATATCCATCCATTCCCTACAGCTCTATGTGCCTACCTAAACGCCTCTAACACCACTGTAATATTTGCTTCCCCAACTACCCCTGACACTGTGTTTCAAGCATTCACCACTATGTGCAATAAAAACCTTTCTCTCACATCCCCTTTCAACGTTTCCTCTCTGAACTCAACACTTTTTCTCACAGAGAGTGGTGAGTCAGAGGCCGGTTCTCTGGATGCTTTCAAGATAGAGCTAGATAGGGCTCTTAAAAATAGCCGAGTCAGGGGATATGGGGAGAAGGCAGGAACGGGGTACTGATTGGATTCCAGAGTTTACGCCCATCAACAGGCAAGGAACAGCCGGATGATTCCCTGACAAGATATTGGTGATGACTATCTCCATCAATAAGCTGTTTAACTTTCATTCTTGACATTGAGATAGAAGATTGGACAATACAGCACAGGAACAGGCCCATCGGCCCACAATGTCTATGCTGTACATGACACCCAAGTTAAACTGATCTCATCTGGCCCTACATGATCTATTTTCATGTGTCTATGTAAACGATAGACACAAGATGCTGGAGTAACTCAGCGGGACAGGCAGCATCTCTGGAGAGAAGGAATGGGTGGCGTTTTGGGTCGAGACCCTTCTTCAGACTGAGAGTCAGGGGAGAGGGAGGCACAGAGATCTAAAAGCCTCTTAATTGCACAATCATATCAGCCTCCACCACCACCCCAGGCAATGGATTCTAAGCCCCCACCACCCACTGTGTAAAACAAACCTGCCCCGTATATCCCCATTAAACTTTCCCCCTCTCACCTTATAGCGATGCCCTCTAGTGGCGGATATTTCCACCCTGGGGAAAAAGGTTCTGGCTGGAAATACTTTATCATCGGCAGCACCACTGACCTGAATGTGACCTGCACTAGACATCTAACCATTGTGCATACAAAAATATAGTCGGAGACTGCAGACACTGCAGTAAAGGACTCAAATCCTTCATTCGTGAACATTGTTCCATTATGTACTGGGCACATGTCTGAACTCACAGGGAATTTCTAAAGCTCTGTGGAATGTCTCTACTTGTCCCTATAAACAACGTGGGGAAGCGTTGCTACAATGCAGCTTCAAACGATTCACGAACCTCCAACATTCATCACAACACTGCACACAAAATGCCATAACTAGGCCATTCGGCCCACCGAGCTCTGCTGCACCATTCGTTCATGGCTGATCTATTTATCCCTCTCATGGTTCATCTATCGTGGATGATCTATCTTTTCTTAACCCCATTCCCCTGCTTTCTCCGCATAACCTCGGACACCCGCACGTCATAGGGACGACAGGTGGCGCAATGGGCTAAGTGCTCGGCTGGCGACCGGAAGGTAGCCGGTTCGAATCCCGCTTGGAGTGCATACTGTCGTTGTGTCCTTGGGGCAAGACACTTCACCCACCTTTGCCTGCGTGTGAATGTGTGTGAATGTGTGTGAGTGATTGGTGGTGGTCGGAGGGGACGCAGATTAGCAGCCACGCTTCCGTCAGTCTGCCCCAGGGCAGCTGTGGCTACAGAAGTAGCTCACCACCACCGAGTGTGACTGAGGGGTGAATGAATAATGCGATGTAAAGCGCCTTGAGTATCTAGAAAGGCGCTATATAAATCCCATCCATTATTAGTCATTATTAATCACAAATCTATCTATCTCTCCCTTAAAAATATCTATTGACTTGGCCATCAACGTCCTTTAATTCTGAGACTATGGTCTCTGTCCCTAGACTCTCCCACTAGTGGAAACATCCTCTCCACTTTCACTCTATCCAAGCCTTTCACTATCCTGTATGTTTCAATGAGGCCCCCACTCATCCTTCTAAACTCCAGTGAGTACAGGCCCAGTGCCAACCAACACTCATCATAGGTTAACCCACTCATTCCTGGGATCATTCTTGTAAATCTCCTTTTGGATCCTCTCCAGAGCCAGCACATCCTTCCTCAGATATGGTGCCCAGAAATGCTCACAATATTCCAAATGCGGCCTGACCAGCACCTTGTAGAGTCTCAGCATTACATCCTTGTTTTTGTATACTAACCCTCTTGAAATAAATGTTAGCATTGCAGTTGCCTTCCTCACTACCGATTTGACTTGCAGATTAACTTTTCGGGAATCCTGCACTAGCACTCCCAAGTCCTTTTGCACCTCCGATTTCTGGATTTTCTCCCCATTTAGAAAATAATCTATGCCTTTATTCCTAATACCAAAATGCATGACTCCACACTTTGCTACACTATATTCCATCTGCCACTTCTCTGCCCACTCTCCCAACCTGTCCAAGTCCTTCTGCAGAGTTCCTGCCCCTCCACTATTTTTGTATCATCTGCAAACTTGGCCACAAAGCCTCGTCCAAATCATTAATATACAACGTGAAGAGTAGTGGCCCCAGCACCGACCCCTGTGGAACTCCGCTAGTCACTGACAGCCAACCAGAAAAAGCCCCCATTATTGCCACTGTTTGCCTTCTGTCATTCAGCCAACCTGCTATCCAGGCTAGTATCTGCCCTTTGATACCATGGGCTCTCATCTTCCTTGGCAGCCTCACGTGTGGCACCTTATCAAAGGCTTTCTGAAAATCTAGGTAAACAACATCCACTGACACTCCTTTGTCTGTCCTGCTATTTATTTCCTCAAAGAATTCCAGCAGGTTTGTCAGACAAGATCTCCCCTTCACAAAGCCGTGCTGATTTCAGCCTATTTTACCACGAACTTCTAATTACTCCCCAACCTCATTCTTTATAATGGACTCTAAAACATTATAGGGACTGACATATGATGAAAGAATGGGTCGACTGGGCATGTATTCACTGGAATTTACCAGCATTGTACAATGGCAGCCTCGCGAACAGTCTGTCTTGTCCTTTTCTTATTTTGTTGTTTTTAGTCTGATGGTAAATGTGTGTTTTAGTGTATGTTTAGTTTTGCATTATGTGGGGTGTGAGGGAATTTTTTTTTTTAATCTCTCCTCGATGGAGTTACGACTTTTGTCCGTATCATATCTCCGTCCGCACTGCGGCCTAACCGCGGAGCTGGCGGTCCCTGTGCTGGGGATCGACTTCGCGGGTTCCAACCGCAGGAGCTTCGCCCGTTAAAAAATCCTAATCCTTGCTGCCGCTGCCTGCAACAATATCGCAATCACAGAACACTGAGTCCTGGCAGCAAGTTTTAAAAGTAGCGGGGGGGGGGGGGGGGGGGGGGGGGAGGCAGGGGAAGTGCAATTGGATTCTCATTTAAAGTCCTGGCAGAAAGTGCAATTGCATTTTTTTTTAGTTTAAAAAGAGGGAGACTGAAGAGGAAGGGGAGGGAGTGCTAGGGGATAAAGGGAAATGAGCCGCCTCTGTGCAGTTGGGGGCTATAGGTTAGTGGTGGAATATTGCGTTGAGAGAATGGGTTGTTTTGGGGGAACGGTTGAGTGGTGGAATATTGCGTTGGGGAACGAGTTGCCTTGGGGTACAATAGTCAATAGTCAAATAGTCTATTTATTTGTCATTTGGACCCCTGGAGGTCCAAATGAAATGCCGTTTCTGCAGCCATACATTACACACAAATAGACCCCAGACACAACATAATTTGCATTTTACATAAACATCCATCACATAGCTGTGATGGAAGGCCAAAAAAACCTATCTCTCCACTGCACTCTCCCCCCCCCCCCCCCCGATGTTAGAGTCAAAGTCAAAGCCCCCGGCTGGCGATGGCGATTGTCCCACAGCCATTAAAGCCACGCCGGGTCGTGCGAGGTCGCACACCGGGTCTTGGTGTTAAAGCCCCCGGCGTGCGCTCGCAGAGTCCCGCGGCCATTCCAAGCCGCGCGGGGCAGTGGTGTTAGGCCCCGCTCCAGGAGCTCTTCAACCCCGCAACTCGGGCGGGAGAAGTCGCCGTTGCAGGAGCCCTGAAAAGCGGTCTCCCTCCAGGGACCCGCGGGCTCCCGGTGCCGCCGTCCGCAGACCCGCAGTAGCAGCCTCCGCATCAGCAGCAGCAGCGCAGCAGCAGCAGCAGCGGCAGCAGCAGCAGCGCTCCTCCACCGCTCCACCCGATCCGGTCTCGGCCAGCTCCGCGACGGTGAGGTGAGTCGGCACCCGAGTCCCCGGCTTCTTCCTGTTGGAGGCCGCTCCTCGTTGCGGCCCCAACGACAACTGAGACCCGACGAGAAAAGGTCGGGTCTCCAGTGCAGGGAGAGATTCAAAAGTTTCCCCCCCCCTCCCACCCCTCCCACCCCCCCACACACACACCCCAACATAAAATAACAAAAACTACATATAAACATAGACAAAAAATAATAAAAACGCGGACAGGCTGCAGAGGCCGCTGCTGACCAGAGTCGCGCCGCCTACCGGTACCAGGCCTCCCGTGTGACAGGGACCCAACGGGTCCCACTTGGTCTAGTGTACTCTATTTGTTGATGATGTTGAGTGCAGCGTAGGTTCACCAGGCTAATTCCCAGGACAGTGGGACTGACATATGATGAAAGAATGGGTCGACTGGGCTTGTATTCACTGGAATTTAGAAGGATGAGAGGGTATCTTATAGAAACATATAAAATTCTTAAAGGATTGGACAGGCTAGATGCAGGAAAAATGTTCCCCATGTTGGGGGAGTCCAGAACCAGGGGCCACAGTTTAAGAATAATGGGTAGGCCATTTGGGACTGAGATGAGGAGTTTGTTTTTCAACCAGAGGGGTGTGAATCTGTGGAATTCTCTGTCACAGAAGGCATTGGAAGCCAATTCACTGGATGTTTTCAAGTTAGATTTAGCTCTTAGAGCTGAAGGAATCAAGGGATATGGGGAAAAAGCAGGAACGGGGTACTGATTTTAGATGTTCAGCCATGATCATATTGAATGGTGGTGCTGGCTCGAAGGGCCGAATGGCCTACTCTTACACCTATTTTTCTATGTTTCTATGATATTCATCTGGTGATGAATTGAAACATGCTTCCTATTCAGAAAATAATTTTTGAAACGTGCTTCAATAATTGAAACAATTTTTGAAACTCAATAATTGAGTCCTTCCTCGTACACCTCATTAGTGGAAGTCTCAGAAGCAAAGCAAATGCTGGCAGTTGTGCAGTTCTTCCATTAACATTGCCTGACACCAATATTGTGAGTTAATTAATTAATTTACGTGGAGTTTTTTCCCCCGATAAAAGGCCAGTACATTTCCCTCTTGTCAAGATTGGCCATTCATTCGTTGGATTTTTATTCTTGGAAAACCAACGACCAAAGCAGATCTTAATCTTAAGAGACCACGTCAGAAATTCAATCAGCCGTCAAGAGTCAGGAGTGTTTTATTGTTGCACGTCCCACGTGACAACATGTGCTAAAGTGATACTTCTGGGCAAACCCACACTGTGCTCCTGCAATCATTAGATTCAATTATTCAATGGCTCCCTTATTATCACATGTACAGTGAGTTACTTTTATTGCATACAGATCAGATGAGCCATTCAGCCCGTCAAGTCTGCTCCACCATTCTATCTTTCCCTCTCAACCCCATTCTCCTGCCTTCTCCCTGTAACATTTGATAACTGATAACATTTGATATTTGATTTATTCTCTGGAGCGCAGAAGGTTAAGGGGGGACTTGATAGAGGTCTTTAAAATGATGAGAGGGATAGACAGAGTTGATGTGGACAAGCTTTTCCATTTGAGAATAGGGAAGATTCAAACGAGAGGACATGACTTCAGAATTAAGGGACAGAAGTTTAGGGGTAACATGAGGGGGAATTTCTTTACTCAGAGAGTGGTAGCGGTGTGGAATGAGCTTCCAGTGGAAGTGGTGGAGGCAGGTTCGTTGGTATCATTTAAAAATAAATTGGATAGGCATATGGATGAGAAGGGAATGGAGGGTTATGGTATGAGTGCAGGCAGGTGGGACTAAGGGAAAAAAAAGTTGTTCGGCACGGACTTGTAGGGCCGAGATGGCCTGTTTCCGTGCTGTAATTGTTATATGGTTATATGGTTATAACTCAATAACTGATTTGATAACTGCTTTCAAGAGAGAGCTCGATAGGGCTTTTAAAGATAGCGGAGTCAGGGGATATGGGGAGAAGGCAGGCACGGGGTACTGATTGGGGATGATCAGCCATGATCACATTGAATGGCGGTGCTGGCTCGAAGGGCCGAATGGCCTACTGCTGCACCTATTGTCTATTGTCTATAACCTTACTAATCAAGACTCTATCTATCTACGCTTTAAAAATACCCAATGACTAGGCCTCCGCCACCAACTGTGGCAATGAATTCCACAATAAGCATTGAAGATTATTGCAGTCGCTGTTCTGTACATAATGGTTATGTACTATCCCTGGTTCTGCACATAATGCATAGAAACAGTCCACTGGGTCTATATGCAAAAGTGGCCATGTTCTGACGCCACATCGCGGTCCCACAAAGGCCCGTTGCAGCCATCGCCTGCGTCTGGATCGTTCGCTGTCTCCATTCCACGCCCGGGCCATCTTCAGCCTTCGTGGCCTGGGGACGGACGCGTCCCGCTGACGACAACGAGGGCGCAGAAGATAAGACTGCTGTGGTTCCTCCTCACCGCCCCCTTTGTCCAGCATTTTTAAGACTGAGTTGAGAAAAAACGTTTTCACCCAGAGAGTTGTGAATTTGTGGAATTCCCTGCCACAGAGGGCAGTGGAGGCCAAGTCACTGGATGGATTTAAGAGAGAGTTAAGGGCCTGTCCTTGGCTCGCAAATTACGCAACCTCGTGGTCGCTTGAGGCGTACGGGCACCGTATGGCCGCGCGGTGCCGGTCCTACTTAGAAGCGCGGAGGGGTATGGAGTTGTGCGGAGCTGGTCCCGACATCACGAAATTCTTGCAGCGAACGAAATCTTCGCGCGCCAACGGCCTATCGCGGAACTGACGGCCAAAGTGGGACAGGCCCAAGACCCTGGCGCGATGCAACGCAACGTCTCACCTCCAACAGCAGCAGATGCAGGCAAACGATCGCCAAGGACACGTAGGTGGGACAGGCCCTTTAGATAGAGCTCTAGGGGCTAGTGGAATCGAAGGATATGGGGAGAAGGCAGGCACGGGTTATTGATTGGGGACGATCAGCCATGATCACAATGAATGGCGGTGCTGGCTTGAAGGGCCGAATGGCCTCCTGCACCTATTGTCTATGTTTCTATGTTAAACCCAGTGCTCAGTTGGTTTACTAAATCAGAGGGAACTCCAGATTCTAGGCATGAGTACTCTTGGACAATTGTCACCTTTGAGGGAGTTTTCAGATGATAAAGCACACAAAACAGTACTCAGTAAAGCAATCTTTACTTTAGACTTTGGAGATACAGCATGGAAACAGGCCCTTCGGCCCACCAAGTCCGCGCCGACCAGCGATCTCCGTACACTAGCGGTATCCTACACACCAGGGATCATTTTACAATTTTACTGAAGTCAATGAATCTACAAACCTGCGCTGTCTTTGGAATGTGGGAGGAAACCGGAGCACCCGGAGAAAACCCACACGGTCACGGGGAGAACGTACAAACTCTGATCAGACAGCACCCATAGTCAGGATTGAACTCGCGTCTCTGGCGCTGTGAGGCAGCAACTCTACCGCTGCACCACCGTGTTGCCCTAATCATAACGTGGTATTACAAATTATAGATAGGCCACTGCTGAATGATAAAGTGCAGATTTACCCAGAGGATAGTAGAACTTTCACCGCAGAGGTTGTGGATATTGTGTGAGATGAATATTTCTAGATGATGAGTGATAGATTTATACTGGGACATGGAGTTAATGCAAAGTGAGTGTCGGCGCAAACATGGGCAAGCTCACTCCAGTTTATATTTTATCATCAATCTTTGCTTCATTCTGACCTGGACTCTTCGCTTGGCTAAGGCCTGCCTTAGAGCTGGGTTTTCCAAATTGAGTGGATGTGGAGAGGATAGTGAGAGAGTCTAGGACTAGAGATCAGAGCCTCAGAATTAAAGGATGTTCCTTCAGGGAGATGAGGAGGAATTTTTTTCAGTCAGAGTGTGGTGAATCTGTGGAATTCTTTGCCATAGACGGCTGTGGAGGCCAAGTCGGGATATTTTTAAGACAGAGATTGATAGATTCTTGATTAGTATGGGTGTCAGGGGTTATGGGGAGAAGGCAGGAGAATGGGGTTAGGAGGGAGAGATAGATCAACCATGATTGAATGGTGGAGTAGAGTTGATGGGCCGAATGGCCTAATTCTGCTCCTATCACGTGAATAATTGGCCAATCTTGACAAAAAAAATAGTCTTTTATAGAAAACACATTAATTAATTTTAGCCAGGACAGCTCTGACACATTTTTGGTTATGAGATCTCTTCAAGTTCAGCAATTAAATACTCAAGATAGTGCTGGAGTAACTCAGTGGGTCAGGCAGCATCTGTGGAGAACATGGATAGGTGACGTTTCACAGAGTGCTGGAGTAACTCAGTGGGTCAGGCAGCATCTGTGGAGAACATGGATAGGTGACGTTTCACAGAGTGCTGGAGTAACTCAGTGGGTCAGGCAGTATCTGTGGAGAACATGGATAGATGACGTTGTGGGTCAGGACCTTTCTTCAGACTGGAAGTTATCAAATGTTCCTTCTTACGTGGTTGAATTGTGCACCAGAGGGGCAGTACTTTAAACAGTGCTCATCAACCAATGCAAGAAATGTCTGCAGGCTAAATACTGTGGAGCAATTCTGCCAAAATAATGTGTGTAACAGCTTCAGCGATGAGTCCGACTTGCCCTTGGAACGTCTGTCTAGTTTATCTGGTTTAGTTTAGAGATACAGCATGGAAACAGGCCCTTTGGCCCACCGAGTCTGCACTGACCAGTGATCCCTGCACACACTACCCCCCACACACACACACACACACACACACACACACACACACACACACACACACACACACACACACACACACACACACACACACACACACACACACACACACACACACACACACACACACACACACACACACACACACACACACACACACACACACACAAGGACAATTTTACTTTTATACATTTATACTGAGCCAATTAACCTACAAACCTGTACGTCTCAGTTTTCGGAGAAAACCCACGCAGGTCACGGGGAGAACGTACAGACAGACAGCACCCGTGGTCAGGATCGAACCTGGGTCTCTGGTACTGTAAGGCAGCAGCTCTGCTGCTGCGCCGCCCTGTCCGAATATGTCATTGAAATAGTGAGATGACAACAGCAGAAAGAAAAACAGATCATATTCCGCTTGGGGAGTCTGCATCCTGGGGGCATGAACATTGAATTCTCACAATTTTGTTAGTCCTTGCTGTCTCCTCCCATCCCCCAGCCTTCGGGCTCCTCCTCCTTTTTCCTTTCTTCTCCCTGCCCCCCCCACCACCCCCGATCAGGGTTTCGGCCCGAAACATTGCCTTTTTCCTTCGCTCCATAGATGCTGCTGCACCCGCTGAGTTTCTCCTGATTATCTGGGATCTGTCTGAACATGTGTCACAGAGGCAAACTGTCAGAGAGCAGAGAAACCAGCCCTTCGGCTCAGCTTGTCCATGCCGGCCAACATGCCCCATCTAATCACACATGCCCCTGTTTGGCCCAAATCCCTCTAAACATCCATGTACTCGAGGGATAATGGGTAAAGAAAATCAAAAAACAATGAAATAATCAACACAAAATGCTGGAGTAACTCAGCGGGACAGGCAGCATCTCTGGAGAGAAGGCTACTCCAAAGCCAACAATATCATGAGAGACCCCTTCCACCCCTGCAACGGACTGTTCCAGCTGCTACGGTCAGGCAAACGCCTCCGTTGCCATGCGGTGAGAACAGAGAGGTTGAGAAGGAGTTTCTTCCCAGAGGCCATTCGAACTGTAAACGCCTATCTCACCAGGGACCAACTCTACTGAACGTTTTTCCTTCCATTATTTATTATGTAAAGGTATATGTGTGTTATGATTGTGTTTATAGGTTGTTTGTCTTTTTGCACAAAAGTCCGCGAGCATTGCCACTTTCATTTCACTGCACATCTCGTATGTGTATGTGACAAATAAACTTGACTTGAATAGGTGACGTTTCGGGACGAGACCCTTCTTCAGACTGAGAGTCAGGGGAAAGGGCAACGAGAGATGTTGATGGTGATGCAGAACGAATGAGTGAAAGACATGCAAAATAGTAACAACGATAGAGGAATGAGGCCAGCTGTTATTCCAGCTCTTTGTGTCTAACCCTAATGCACGGTTTAAACCAGCATCTGCAGTTCCTTCCTTCACATACATAAAATTAGATGTAGAAACTGTTGAAAAGAATGAAAACAACACAGAATAATGGGGAGGATGTTTTTGCATATGTGTGCAGTGAGGCTACAGAGGTAATATGTGAATATGTGAATGGAAAGGGGCTATCGCTGACTAAAGGGTCCCGACCCAAACGTCACCTATCCACGTTCTCCACAGATGCTGCCTGACCCGCTGAGTTACTCCAGCACTCTGTGAAACGTCACCTATCCATGTTCTCCACAGATGCTGCCTGACCCGCTGAGTTACTCCAGCACTCTGTGAAACGTCACCTATCCATGTTCTCCAGAGATGCTGCCTGACCCACTGAGTTACTCCAGCACTCTGTGAAACGTCACCTATCCATGTTCTCCAGTGATGCTGCCTGACCCGCTGAGTTACTCCAGCACTCTGTGTCTTGTTTCCGTGCTTGGTTCATTTTTGTTGAACAAATTTCTTAATCACCAATAGTGAAACAGTCTAGAATTCTTTTTAAACGTTATCTTTCAACACAAATAGCAACCCTTAAATGTTTGCCTACAGCTGTACATCTACACATCACCTGAATTTGCTATTCCATGGACGGAGCAAGGCACCACTTATATTTTGATACAAGAAGCTGATTCAGTGATGGTGTCATAGAGTGATACAGTGTGGAAACTGGCCCTTAGCCCCAACTTGCCCATACATAGAAACATAGAAACGGAGAAAATAGATGCAGGAGGAGGCCATTCGGCCCTTCGAGCCAACACCACCATTCGCCTTCTCCCCATATCCCTTGAGTCCACCAGCCCCTAGAGCTCTATCTAACTCTCTCTTAAATCCATCCAGTGACTTGGCCTCCACTGCCCTCTGTGGCAGGGAATTCCACAAATTCACAACTCTCTGGGTGAAAAAGTTTTTTCTCACCTCAGTCTTAAATGGCCTCCCCTTTATTCTAAGACTGTGGCCCCTGGTTCTGGACTCGCCCAACATTGGGAACATTTTTCCTGCATCTAGCTTGTCCAGTCCTTTTATCATTTTATATGTTTCTATAAGATCCCCCTCATCCTTCTAAACTCCAGTCAATACAAGCCTAGTCTTTTAAATCTTTCCTCATATGACAGTCCCGCCATCCCAGGGATCAATCTCGTGAACCTACGCTGCACTGCCTCAATCACAAGGATGTCCTTCCTCAAATTAGGAGACCAAAACTGTACACAATACTCCAGATGTGGTCTCACCAGAGCCCTATACAACTGCAGAAGAACCTCTTTACTCCTATACTGAAATCGTACACCGACACTGACTAACATGTCTCAGCTACACTAGTCCCACCTGCCCCCATTTGGTCCATATCCCTCTAAACCTGCCATGTCCATGTACCTGTCCAAATATGTCTTAAACATTGTACTACCACCTCAACTACCTGCCTCAACTACCTCCTCCAGCAACTTCGGGCGATGGTAGAGTTGTTGCCTTACGGCGCCTGAGACCCGGGTCTGATCCTGACGACAGGAGCTGTCTGTATGGAGTTTGCATGTTTTCCCTGTGACTGCATGGGTTTTCTCCGAGATCTTCAGATTCCTCCAAAGACGTACAGGTTAGTACTTACATTGGCTTGGTATAAGTGTAAATTGTTCCTAGTGTGTAGTATAGGTCAATGTGCGGGGGTCGCTAGTCGACCCGGACACGGTGGGCCGAAGGGTTTGTTCCCGTGCTGTATCTCTAAACAAAACTAAACTCATTTCATATACAGTGTATTCAGAAAATATTCAGACCCCTTCACTTTTTCCACATTTTGTTATGTTACAGCCTTATTTTACAATGGATTAAATTATTTTTTTTTATCATTAATCTACACACAATGAAGAAGCGAAAACAGGTGTTTAGAAATTTTTGCCAAATAATTAAAAATAAATAACTGAAATATCAGTTTTACATAAGTATTCAGGCCCTTTGCTATGACACTCAGAATTGAGCTTAGGTTCATCCTGTTTCCATTGATTATCCTTGAGATGTTTCTACAATTTTATTAAGAGTCCACCAGTGGTAAATTAAATTGATTGGACATGATTTGGAAAGGCACACACCTGTCTATATAAGGTCCCACAGTTGACAGTGCATGTCAGAGCAAAAACCAAGCTATGAAGACGAAGGAATTGTCCGTAGACCTCCGATACAGGATTGTGTTGAGACACAGATCTGGGGAAGGGTATAAAACAATTTCTGCAGCATTGCAGGTCCCAAAGAGCACAGTGGCCTCCATCATTCTTAAATGGAACAACTTTGGAACCACCAGGACTCTTCATAGAGCTGGCCGCCCGGCCAAACTGAGCAATGGGGGGAGAAGGGCCTTGGTCAGGGAGGTGACCAAGAATCCGATGGTCACTCTGACAGAGTTCCAGAGTCCCTCTGTGGAGATGGGAGAAACTTCCAGAAGGACAACTATATCTGCAGCACTCCACCAATCAGGCCTTTATTGGTGAGTGGCCAGACAGAAGCCACTCCACTGTAAAAGGCACATGACAGCCCGCTTGGAGTTTGCCAAAAGGCATGAGAAACAAGATTCCCTGGTCTGATGAAACCAAGATTGAACTCTTTGGCCTGAATGCCAAGCGTCACGTCTGGGGGAAACCAGGTACCGCTCATCACCTGGCCAATACCATACCTACAGTGAAGCATGGTGGTGGCAGCATCATGCTGTGGGGATGTTTTTCAGCGGCAGGAACTGGGAGACTAGTCAGGATTGAGGGAAAGATGAACGGAGCAAAGTTACAGAGAGATGCTTGATGAAAACCTGCTCCAGAGCGTTCTGGACCTCAGACTGGGGCAGAGGTTCACCTTCCAACAGGACAACAACCCTAAGCACACAGCCAAGACAACGCAGTAGTGGCTTCGTGACAAGTCTGTGAATGTCCTTGAGTGGCCCAGCCAGAGCACAGACTTGAACCCGATCGAACATCTCTGGAGGGAACTGAAAATAGCTGTGTATCAACGCTCCCCATCCAACCTGACAGAGCTTGAGAGGATCAGCAGAGAAGAATGGGAGAAATTACCCAAATACAGGTGTGCCAAGCTTGTAGTGTCATTCCCACTTGAGGCTGTAATCGCTGCCAAAGGTGCCTCAACAAAGTACTGAGTAAAGGGTCTGAATACTTATGTAAATGTGATATTTCAGTTATTTATTTTTAATTACTTTCCAAAAATGTCTGAACAACTATTTTTGTTTTTTTTATTCTGGGGTATTGTGTGTAGATTGATGATAAAAAAAAAAAGAAAGGAATCTATATTAGAATAAGGCTGTAACGTAACAAAATGTGGAAAAATTGAAGGGGTCTGAATACTTTCTGAATGCACTGTACCCATCACCCTTTGTGTAAAGGTTGCCCCCTCAGATACTATTAAAACTTTCCCCTTCACCTTAAACCTATGATCTCTGGTTCTCGATTCACCTACTCTGGGCAAGAGACTCTGTTCACCTACCCGATCTACTCTTCTCATGAATTTATATACATCTATAAGATCCCCCCCCCCCCCCCCCCCCTCATCCTAGGGGAGTCCAGAACCAGGGGCCACAGTTGAAGAATAAAGGGGAGGCATTTAAAACTGAGGTGAGAAAAAACCTCGAAGGGCCGAATGGCCTACTCCTGCACCTATTTTCTATGTTTCTACGTTTCCATACTGTGCGCCTCTCTCTAGAGTTTGGGCCTGATTCTTCAGACTGACGCTTGTCCCTGTAGGACTTCACGGGCAGCACGATGGCGCAGCGATGGAGTCGCTGCCTTACGGCGCTTTTAACGCCAGGGATGCAGGTTCGATCCTGACTACGGGCGCTTATCTGTACGGAGTTTGTACGTTCTCCTCGTGACCTGTGTGGGTTTTCTCCGAGATCTTCGGTTTCCTCCCACACTGGAGTTTAGAAGAATGAGGGGGAATCTTATAGAAACATATAAAATGATAAAAGGACTGGACAAGCTAGATGCAGGAAAAATGTTCCCAATGTTGGGCGAGTCCAGAACCAGGGGCCACAGTCTTAGAATAAAGGGAAGGCCATTTAAAACTGAGAAAAAACGTTTTCACCCAGAGAGTTGTGAATTTGTGGAATTCTCTGCCACAGAGGGCAGTGGAGGCCAAGTCACTGGATGGATTTAAGAGAGAGTTTATATCTGTTAGAATATCATGAATGGGTTACTGATCGTGGACGATCAGCATGATCATATTGAATGGTGGTGCTGGCTGAAAGGCCGAATGGCCTCCTCCTGCACCTATTGTCTATGTTTCTATGTTTCAACCTCTCCCTAAAGCTCAGAACCGCCCGACCTGGAAACATCCTCGTACAATATGGTTGATTTTAATTTTTCCAGACAGGATCTGGTTTGGAGGGAGAAATGTTATGTTGTAATCCAGGAATACGATGTGGATTCTGCAGAAGCTGAATGTCCACCTCTCATTGAAGTGCAAAGATTATTACTGCTGCGAGTTTGAATTCCATTTATCTTATTTTACTCGAGATTTGAGTTTAGTTTTAGTTTAGAGAGTTAGCGTAGAAACAGGCCCTTCGGCCTGACCAGCGACCCCCGCATTTTAATACTATCCTACACGTTAAAATTGTACAAGGCATTGGTGAGACCAATTCTGGAGTATGGTGTACAATTTTGGTCGCCCAATTATAGGAAGGATGTCAACAAAATAGAGAGAGTACAGAGGAGATTTACTAGAATGTTGCCTGGGTTTCAACAACTAAGTTACAGAGATAGGTTGAATAAGTTGGGTCTTTATTCTCTGGAGCGCAGAAGGTTAAGGGGGGACCTGATAGATGTCTTTAAAATGATGAGAGGGATAGACAGAGTTGATGTGGACAAGCTTTTCCCTTTGAGAATAGGGAAGATTCAAACAAGAGGACATGACTTCAGAATTAAGGGACAGAAGTTTAGGGGTAATATGAGGGGGAACTTCTTTACGCAGAGAGTGGTGGCGGTGTGGAATGAGCTCCCAGTGGAAGTGGTGGAGGCAGGTTCATTGGTATCATTTAAAAAATAAATTGGATGGGCATATGGATGAGAAGGGAATGGAGGGTTATGGTATGAGTGCAGGCAGGTGGGACTAAGGGGAAAAAAAATTTGTTCGGCATGGACTTGTAGGGCCGAGATGGCCTGTTTCCGTGCTGTAATTGTTATATGGTTATATGGTTACACACACACACACACACACTAGGGACAGTTTTTACATTGGTACCAAGCCGTCTTTGGAGTGTGGGAGGAAACCGAAGACCTCGGAGAAAACCCACGCAGGTCACAGGGAGAACGTACAAGCTACGTACAGGCAGCACCCGTGGTCGGGATCGAACCCGGGTCTCTGGCGCTGCAACCGTCGTAAGGCAGCAACTCTACCGCTGCGCCACCGTGGGCACCGTGCGATTCTTCAACGTTTTACATCTTGGGTCATCTTCATAATTAATGAAGCTCCAGATTTCCATAATTAATGAAGTTCCAGATTTTTATACCTTTGAGGATGGACTCTGGCCTTGACCTTTGTTTTAGCTGTTGATAACATGCTGGAAAAAAACGCAAAGGATAAATTTGTGGTGAAGTATTTTTAGCCTTAGTTTCCATTGGATCTCTCTTCAATGTCTGGTCTTGTTTGATTTTAAAATTGCTGAGCAAAAATATTTTCAACAAGTACGAGGCTGGAATTCTTGTTCAAGGTTCAGGGAGTTGTAATTGAATCTGTTCCAGTGTTTTAGTTTAGTTTAGAGAGAGTGGCACAGGCCATTCGGCCCTCCGAGCCCGCACTGTCCAGCGATCACCCTATACACTAGCGCTATTTTACACACATTACAGAGGCCAATGCATTTCGTTGTCTCTGTACTGTACACTGACAATGACAATTAAAATTGAATCTGAATCTGAATCTGAATTAACCTACAACCTGTACATCTATGGAATGTGGGAGGAAACCGGAACACCCGGAGAAAATCCACGCCCCACCCAAGGTTTCCGTGTGGTTCCCGGAGGTTGCAGGTGATTCCCAGAGGTTGCAGGTGGTTGCCGGAGGTTGCAGGTAGTGGAAGCAGGTAGGGAGACTGTCAAAAAGCTCCGGGAACCGCACGGAAACCTTGGGTGGGGCAAAAAGTCTCCAGAGGTTTCCGTTCAGTAGTTTTGAGGAGTTAAATGGTTTATAGTTCTTGATAATTTCGGCTGTTCTGAAAATACGCATTCATGGTTGCTTGATAGGTGACCCAGAATCAGTGGGTCAAGGGTCAAAGTTTAAGGATAAGGGGAAAGTCTTTTAGGACCAAGATGAGAAAAACATTTTTCACACAGAGAGTGGTGAATCTGTGGAATTCTCTGCCACAGAAGGTAGTTGAGGCCAGCTCATTGGCTATATTTAAGAGGGAGTTAGATGTGGCCCTTGTGGCTAAAGGGGATCAGGGGGTATGGAGAGAAGGCAGATATGGGATACTGAGTTGGATGATCAGCCATGATCATATTGAATGGCGGTGCAGGCTCGAAGGGCCGAATGGCCTACTCCTGCACCTATTTTCTATGTTTCTACGTTTCCATACTGTGCGCCTTTCTCTAGAGTTTGGGCCTGATTCTGCAGTCTGACGCTTGTCCCTGTAGGACTTCACGGGCAGCACGATGGCGCAGCGATGGAGTCGCTGCCTTACAGGTCTTTTAACGCCAGGGATGCAGGTTCGATCCTGACTACGGGTGCTTATCTGTACGGAGTTTGTACGTTCTCCTCGTGACCTGCGTGGGTTTTTCTCCGAGATCTTCGGTTTCCTCCCACACTGGAGTTTAGAAGGAAGAGGGGGAATCTTATAGAAAAATATAAAATGATAAAAGGACTGGACAAGCTAGATGCAGGAAAAATGTTCCCAATGTTGGGCGAGTCCAGAACCAGGGGCCACAGTCTTAGAAGAAAGGGGAGGCCATTTAAAACTGAGAAAAAACGTTTTCGCCCAGAGAGTTGTGAATTTGTGGAATTCTCTACCACAGAGGGCAGTGGAGGCCAAGTCACTGGATGGATTTAAGAGAGAGTTAGATAGAGCTCTAGGGGCTAGTGGAGTCGAGGGATATGGGGAGAAGGCAGGCACGGGTTATTGATTGTGGACGATCAGCCATGATCACAATGAATGGCGGTGCAGGCACGAAGGGCCGAATGGCCTCCTCCTGCACCTATATTCTATGTTTCTATGTTACTCCGCAGATGTTCAGGTTCTAGGATAATTGGCTTGGTGGAAATGTGTGTGTAGATAGTGTTAGCGTGCGGGGGTCGCTGGTCGGTGCAGGCTCGGAGGGTTGAAGGTACTGTACTGTACCTCTAAACTAAACTAAACAGTTTTGAATCATCTGAGGTTTTAGCCACAACTGGTTACACTGGGTCAAGGGTGAGGATAGTTTGTTTGTGCATGGTTTTACAACCAAAGCTGTTTTACAACTAAAGCCGTTTTACAACCATGTGCCTTTAACTGAGGAGTGGCTTCTGTCTGGCCACTCTACAATAAAGGCCTGATTGGTGGAGTGCTGCTGTTATAGTTGTCCTTCTGGAAGTTTCTCCCATTTCCACAGAGGAACTCTGGAGCTCTATCAGAGTGACCATCACTGACCAAGGCCCTTCTCCCGATTGCTCAGTTTGGCCGGGCGGCCAGCTCTATGAAGAGTCCTGGTGGTTACAAAGTTTTATTTAAGAATGACGGAGGCCACTGAGCTCTTCTGGACCTGCAATGCTGCAGAAATTGTTTTATACCCTTCCCCAGATCTGTGTCTCGACACAATCCTGTCCCGGAGGTCTACGGACAATTCCTTTGTCTTCATGGCTTGGTTTTTGCTCTGACATGCACTGTCAACTGTGGGACCGTATATAGACAGGTATGTGCCTTTCCAAATCATGTCCAATCAATTTAATTTACCACTGGTGGACTCCAATCAAGTTGGAGAAACAGTTCAAGGATAATCAATGGAAACAGGATGCACTGAAGCTCAATTTTGAGACAGCAAAGGGTCTGAATACTAATGTAAATGTGATATTTCAGTTATTTATTTTTAATTATTTTGCAAAAATGACTAAACACCTGTTTTTGCTTTTATATTATGAGGTATTGTGTGTAGATTGATGATAAAAAAAAATGAATATAAACAATTTTAGATTAAGGCTGTAATGTAACAAAATGTGGAAAAAGTGAAGGGGTCTGAATACTTTCTGAATGCACTGTAGATTCTTGATTAGTACGGGTGTCAGGGGTTATGGGGAGAAGACAGGAGAATAGAAACATAGAAACATAGAAAATAGGTGCAGGAGTAGGCCATTCGGCCCTTCGAGCCTGCACCTCCATTCAATATGATCATGGCTGATCATCCAACTCAGTATCCTGTACCTGCATTCTCTCCATACCCCCTGATCCCCTTAACCACAAGGGCCACATCTAACTCCCTCTTAAATATAGCCAATGAACTGGCCTCAACTACCTTCTGTGGCAGAGAGTTCCAGAGATTCACCACTCTCTGTGTGAAAAATGTTTTCCTCATCTCGGTCCTAAAAGATTTCCCCCTTATCCTTAAACTGTGACCCCTTGTTCTGGACTTCCCCAACATCGGGAATAATCTTCCTGCATCTAGCCTGTCCAACCCCTTAAGAATTTTGTAAGTTTCTATAAGATCCCCCCTCAATCTTCTAAATTCTAGCGAGAATGGGGTTGAGAGGGAAAGATAGATCAGCCATGATTGAATGGCGGAGTAGACCTGATTGTCTCATTCTGCTCCTGTCACTTAAGAGCGTTTCATGGCATGGAGAGACACTGTGGTGGACAATGCTCATGGAGCTGCTGGAGCAGCCTGGGCTTCTGTGGACCTCCACGATGCTACGGGCCACACACAGCTGTACTCCAGAAGCAGAGAGATGCCCAGCATGGGCTGACTGCTCTCCAACATGTCAACTCCTCAGCAGCTGTACTGTCCCACATCCTCTACCCACTCACAAGAGACACCTGTACAAAATGGGCCGAATGGCCTACTCCTGCACCTATTGTCTATAACACAGAGGAGGTAGTTGAGGCAGGCACCATATCAGCATTTCAAAGGCATTTGGACAGGTACATGGATAGGATAGGTTTAGGGGAATAGACTCACACAGCATGGAAACAGGCCCTTCAGCCCAGCTTTCCCATGCAGACCACAGCTACACTAGTCCCACCTGCCTGTATTTGGCCCATATCTCTCTAAACCCATTCTATCCATGTACCTGTCTAATTGTTTCTTAAACATTGCAATAGCCCCAGCTGCAACTACCTCCTCTGGCAGCTTGTTCCATACACCCACCACCCTTTGTGTGAAAAAGTTACCCCTCAGATTCCTATTCATGGTGGACAAACCAGTGGTGGAACTTTTCCCCTTCTCCTTAAACCTGTTCGTGATTCACAAACTCAGAGCAGGAGACTCCGTGCATCTACCCGATCTATTCCTCTCATGATTTAACACGCCTCTATAAGATCACCCCTCATCCGCCTGTGCTCCAAGACTCCTGCACTCCAAGGATTTGGGCCAAACACGGGCTGGTGGGACTAGCGTGGATGAGGTGTCTTGGTTGGCATGGGCAAGTTGGGCCGAAGGGCCTGTTTCCATGCTGTATGACTCTAATTGTGTAGAACGCTGACCTCTGCATTCCAGAGACTGGATATCAAATGATCACGGTCTGTTAATCAGATGGTCATAAGTGATAGGAGCAGAATTAGGCCATTCGGCCCATCAAGTCTACTCCGCCATTCAATTTTGGCTGATCTATCTCTCCCTCCTCACCCCATTCCCATGCCTTCTCCCCATAACCCCTGACATACAACCACATAACAATTACAGCACGGAAACAGGCCATCTCGGCCCTTCTAGTCCGTGCCGAACACTTACTCTCCCCTAGTCCCATCTACCTGCACTCAGACCATAACCCTCCATTCCTTTCCCATCCATGTACCTATCCAATTTATTTTTAAATGATAAAATCGAACCTGCCTCCACCACTTCCACTGGAAGCTCATTCCACACAGCCACCACTCCCTGAGTAAAGAAGTGCCTCGTCATGTTACCTCTAAACCTTTGTCCCTTAATTCTTGTCATGTCCCCTTGTTTGAATCTTCCCTACTCTCAATGGACAAAGCTTATCCACGTCAACTCTGTCTATCCCTCTCATCATTTTAAAGACCTCTATCAAGACCTTCTGCGCTCCAAAGAATAAAAACCTATCTTGTTCAACCTTTCTCTGTAACTTAGGTGCTGAAACCCAGGCAACATTCTAGTAAAATCTCCACTGTAGTCTCTCTATTTTCAGATCGGATTTGATAGTGGGATCAGCTCTAAGTCTGGATGCTCCAGAACAGATTCCTGAGTCATGTCTCAGCAGAGAGTTTGTGTCTTTCCCACCCACTCTCTGCCCCAACCTCACAGCCAGCTCCAGTGAAGGTCAGGACTACCTCCAACACCATGTACCCCTGACTTTTGCTGCAGGTGGATTATGGATGAGCAAATAGGTACTATCCACACAGCGGCAAGTCCATGACTAATTCCCATAGATGTCTTCACCACTGGCTTTTCACTGATGGTTGGGTACTCAATTAATTGGTTTATCTTACCTGTAATTCTTAAATAATGTAATGACATTGGCAAACATCTCATTTACTGAATAATTCCCAAATCGAGAGCTTGAAATTGCTTCTCACAATTTCCTTCTCTAACACCCTGTGGTGAAAGGAGATATATTTTATTCCAATGTCTATTCTATTTTTCTATTTTCCATCACATCCAATTAATCGTACTTCTCGTTTCCAGTTTAATTTCTATCGCTGACAGCTTATGCCACTTTCTCGACTATAAAACTGGATATAAATCCAGCTATTACATTGGTGTCTTGTCCAATAATACCTGTGGGCATCTCAAATGGACGTTATGTCCCCTAGTAATTTTTTTACTTATTATCCATTATTGTTCTTGCAATTGCTTTTTCACAGTTGATGGCATTTATTTGTTGTTTTTCTTCAAAAATATTACCTAGAGTAATTACATCATGGAACCAGGCCCTTCGACCAAACATGGCCATGCCTGCCAAGATGGCCAATCTACACTAGCCTCACCTGTTTAGAAACATAGACATAGAAAATAGGTGCAGGAGTAGGCCATTCGGCCCTTCGAGCCTGCACCGCCATTCAATATGATCATGGCTGATCATCCAACTCGGTATCCTGTACCTGCCTTCTCTCCATACCCCCCGATCCCTTTAGCCACAAGAGCCACATCTAACTCCCTCTTAATGAACTGGCCTCAACTACCTTCTGTGGCAGAGAATTCCACAGATTAACCAAAATCTTTTTCCTCATCTCGGTCCTAAAAGATTTCTCCCTTATCCTTAAACTGTGACCCCTAGTTCTGGACTTCCCCAACATCGGGAACAATCTTCCTGCATCTAGCCTGTCCAACCCCTTAAGAATTTTGTAAGTTTCTATAAGATTCCCCCCTCAATCTCCTAAATTCTAGCGAGTACAAGCCGATCTAGCGAGTACAAGCCGATTTGGTCCATATCCCTCCAAACCATTCCTATCCACGTGCCTGTCCAAATGTTGTGATAGTACCTGCCTCAACTACCTCCTCTGTCAGCTCATCCAGTATACCCACCAGAGGGTTAATGTCTTCTCCACCCACTCACTGTCTCCAACCTTCATAACTTATTCATTCATAAACATATGAAAATATTCAATAGAGTACATGCACATGTCGTCACTTCCACAAATGTAAAGGGCTTGGACACGCTAGAGGCAGGAAACATGTTCCCGATGTTGGGGGAGTCCCAAACCAGGGGCCACACACAGTTTAAGAATATGGGGTAGGCCATTTAGAACGGAGACGAGGAAACATTTTTTCACACGGGGAGTGGTGAGTCTGTGGAATTCTCTGCCTCAGAGGGCGGTGGAGGCCGGTTCTCTGGATACTTTCAAGAGAGAGCTAGATAGGGCTCTTAAAAATAGCGGAGTCAGGGGATATGGGGAGAAGGCAGGAACGGGGTACTGATTGGGGATGATCAGCCATGATCACATTGAATGGTGCTGCTGGCTCGAAGGGCCAAATGGCCTCCTCCTGCACCTATTGTCTATTGTCTAACACCTTAGCATGGTGGCGCAGCGGTAGAGTTGCTGCCCTGCAGCACCAGAGAGTCAGATTCAATAGTGACTACAGGTGCTGTCTATACAGAGTTTGCACGTTCTCCCCGTGACCTGCGTGGGTTTTCTCCGGGTGCTCCGGTCTCCTCCCACACTCCAAAGGCGTGCAGGTTTGAAGATGAATTGGCCCTCTGTAAGTTTCCCCCGGGTGTGTAGGGAGTGCATGCGCTAGTGCGATAACATGGAGCTTTTGTTGGATCGATGGGCTGAAGGGCCTGTTTCCATGCTGTATTGCTAAACTCTTCCATCACCGCTCTCCTACCCAAGTTTTATCGAATTGCTATTTTGTGTTGAGTTTCTTCCTGAACCTCCACTATTTATTTTTATGTTCTCAATTGCCCCAGTCCTACGCTCCTGTTGAAAGACACTAGTGCTGGAGTAACACACCTCTGGAGAAAAGGAATAGGTGATTTGGGTCAAGACCCTTCTTCAGACTGAGTCTGGGGAGAGGGAAGCAAGGGATAGGAACAGTAAAACTAGCAGGACAACTAGGGTGGGGGGAGGGATGGAGAGAGAGCAAATGTAAGGGTTATTGAAATGAGAGAAATCAACATTCATACCGCTGGGTTGTAACTTGCCCCAGGATCTCAACCCGAAATGTCACCTATTCCTTTGTCCAGAGATGCTGCCTGACCCGTTGAGTTACTCCAGCATTTTATGTGTATCTTTGGTGTAAACCAGCATCTGAAGTTCCTTCGCGCACACTCTATGCTCCTGTTGGTTCTTCTAATGGTTTGGTGTTTTTCATTGGTTCCAATCTATTCCACCATCTTCAAATTGCTTGCCTTTGTTTCCTGAATTTCTCTGCCTCCTGTCTCCTCCCCCCTCACCAGTCATGTCCTTACTACCAAAGATCCTACAGCGAGCAAGATAGTCCACTTGTCGAAAAAGACGTAGTACGGGGTCATGGGCAGACTCATGGGTGATTTTAGGCACCATTTCCGTAACCGGCTTCCGTCTCCGCACCAAAGATCCCGTAGGATACTAGCGTGGAGATGGAAGCCGGTTACGGAAACATTCTCGTAAAAATAAAAGTTATTTGGTAAAAATCTTCTCATTTTCAGAATTTAAATTTATTAACACAAACTGTTCCCCCGCAACGTTGATTACACTGTGAGTCAGGTCGGGTCCGGTTACTGAAATGGATGAAAAAAAGTCCCACGTTCCACTCCACTGCGTACTACACGTCAGCCCGTTGCATTTAGCAGGAGTGGTCTATCTTGCTCCGCTATAGGATCTTTGCTTACTACCTTCATCCTCTGTGGTGCTGCCCCAACAATGCTTCTCTTGGGTGAAGATCTGCCTTCACATTCAGTGAGCAATGTAAGAAAGAGTGCAGGTAGTCACAAAACGCTGGAGAAACTTAGCGGGTGAGGCAGCATCTATGGAGTGAAGGAATGGGTGACGTTTCGAGTCGAGACCCTTCTTCAGACTGATGTCAGGGGAGGGATCGGGACAAAGATAGAATGTAGTCGGAGACAGTAAGACTGGTGGGAAAACTGGGAAGGGGAGGGGATGGAGAGAGAGCAAAGACTACCTGAAGTTAGAGAAGTCAATGTTCATACCGCTGGGGTGTAAACTACCCAAGCAAAATATGAGGTGCTATTCCTCCAATTTGCGCTGGGCCTCACTCTGACAATGGAGGAGGCCCAGGACAGAAAGGTCAGATTGGGAATGGGAGGGGGAGTTGAAGTGCTGGGCCACCGGGAGATCAGGTTGGTTTAGACGGACTGAGCGGAGGTGTTCAGCGAAACGATCGCCGAGCCTGCGCTTGGTCTCGCCGATGTAGAGAAGTTGACACCTGGAACAGCGGATACGGTAGATGAGGTTGGAGGAGATGCAGGTGAAGAAGGAGAGTTAGGAAATTGGAGGGACAGCACCTCGTATTTCTCTATTTCAAGTAACCCTTGCTCTCCCTCTGTCTGCAACCCTCCCCCATCCTCATTCTCCGTTTCACTGTCCTCTTGATTGTATGCCTCGTTGTCACCTCCCCCTCACCTAACAATTCTACATTTTTCTTGCGTTTCGTCCCCTTTGATATCTCGTTTTCACACCTTACCCTTTCATAGTTCGATGTGTCCCCCTCGCGACACTCAGTCTGAAGAAAGGTCTCGACCCAAAACATCACCCATTCCGTCTCTCCAGATATGCTGCCTGACCTGCTGGGTTACTCAGAATTGAGCCTACCTTCAGCGCTAATGCTCTGGAGAGCATATCTCTGGTTGTTTCTTCTTGTATCTGAGAGAGGAGGGGGGGGGGGGGGGGAGCTGAACAAAAACTGCAAAGAATTTCAATTTATGAGATGTCAGAAAAGAAAACTTGAGGAATATGAAAGTAAGCATGCAGGTACAGCAGGCAGTGAAGAAAATGAATGGCATGTTGGCCTTTATAACAAGAGGAATCGAATATAGGAGCAAAGAGGTCCTTCTGCAGTTGTACAGAGCCCTAGTGAGACCACACCTGGAGTATTGTGTGCAGTTTTGGTCCACTAATTTGAGGAAGGACATTCTTGCTATTGAGGGAGTGCAGCGTAGGTTTACTAGGTTAATTTCCGGGATGGCGGGACTGTCATATGCTGAGAGAATGGAGCGGCTGGGCTTGCACACTCTGGAGTTTAGAAGGATGAGAGGGTATCTCATTGAAACATATAAGATTGTTAAGGGTTTGGACACGCTAGAGGCAGGAAACATGTTCCCGATGTTGGGGGAGTCCAGAACCAGGGGCCACAGTTTAAGAATAAGGAGTAAGCCACTTAGAACGGAGACGAGGAAACACTTTTTCTCACAGAGAGTTGTGAGTCTGTGGAATTCTCTGCCTCAGAGGGCGGTGGAGGCGGGATCTTTGGATACTTTCAAGAGAGAACTAGATAGGGCTCTTAAAGATAGCGGAATCAGGGGTTATGGGGAGAAGGCAGGAACTGGGGTACTGATTGTGGATGATCAGCCATGATCACAGTGAATGGCGGTGCAAGCTCGAAGGGCCGAATGGCCTACTCCTGCACCTGTTGTCTATGCAAGTTTCTTGATTTCACATTGTCATTCCAGTTAGATTAGCAATGATGTCAGGATTTGAAGACTTCTCAGAGAAATCAAAAAAATCGAGACATTATCAGCAAAGGTGGGGAATTGGAGTAATCCCCACCTACAGAAAACGTCTAGTCAAGCTTGGTTTTTCCTCCTTTTCTTGCGTGTGGTTTCAACAAGATGTGTTGCTATTTTTAGTCCCCTCTCATCTCTCTCGTTTGCTGGTGGAAAATGTATTCACCGTGGCAGGGATTTGCTCATCGCCGGCTGGCGACTGATGCCTACACTAGCATTTCCTTCACCGATGCCTTTTTAGAATCAGAGCTGCAGTACCTCCCCTGTAGCAGGTAACATCACCCACCACTGCACTGTTTCTCAGCACTAAACGGTACCGCTGTGTGTTGTGTATGCGGCCCACCTCTCCCTCCCTCCCTCCCTTCCTCCCTCGCTGTTTGCAGCCCCTGTCTCTCTCTCTCTCAACTCCGGCTACCTCCACTCCCCTGTCTGCAGGCGGATGTGGCTCAGATTGGAGAAGGGAGGGCGCACTAACATGGCAACGCTGCTGCAGCCCGGGCGGCGTCTGCTCTGGCACAGCAAATAATGCCTGCAAAAGCAAATAGGGACAGGGAGCAGGGATGACAGAGAGAGACAGAGAGGAAAGCATTTTTGAGAGTAGGAGTGAGGGAAGGAAAAGCAGCCGAATAAAAGCAGGACAAAAATAAAGATGAACAAAGCAGTTGAGACAGAGAGAGATAAAGGAGGGAGAGGGAAGGGGGAGAGAAAGAGAAGGGAGAGAAAGGGGGAGAGAAAAGGGAAGGGAAGGGAGAGGGAGAGAAGGAAAGGGGGAGAGATGGAATGAAGGGGGTGAGTGAGAATGATGGGGAGGAGCGAGAAGGGGAGGGAGAGAGAGGGAGGGAGAGAGAGAGGGAGAGAGAGAGAGACTCAGACGGAGGGAGAGAGGGAAGGGGAGAGAGAAGGAGAGAGAAGGGGAGAGAGAGGGAGAGGGGAAGGGAGAGGAGGGAGAGAGAGAGAGGGGAGAGGAGGGGAGAGGGAGAGAGAGAAGGGGGGAGAGAGAGATAAGAGAGAGAGAGAGGGAGGGAAAGAGGGGGTAAGAGGGGGATAAGAGGGGGAGGAGGAGAGAGGAGAGGGGAGGGGAGAGAGCACCTCTCTGCCACTCTCTGTCCTCGGGATGGAGGGAGGGAGAGAGGGAAGGGAGAGGAAGGGGAGGGAGGGAGGGAGGGAGAGAGAAGGGGAGAGGGAGAGAGAGGGAGAGAGATGGAAATGAAACGTATTTTATTCCACAACTAAAAAAATCCCACACGCACACTGAGGGAGGGAGAGAAGGGGAAGGAGAGAGAGAAGGGGAGGGATAGAGGAGGTCTGGCGAGTAAAAATAAATTGCGGTGATATTAATCGCAGACATCCATTGGCAGGGAGGGGGGAGGAGGGGGGGAGGAGGCGGCGGGGACGCGCGGTGTCGGGGGCGCGCAGGGCTGGGAGCCGGCGCCTGTAAACAGCGCGGGGAGTGAGTGAGAAGGGAGTGAGGGAGTGAGCGGCCGGTGTCCTTGTGTCGGGACATCACCCACAGCCCCGCACTGTACACACACACACACACAGGCACAGGGCACCCTGCCTGCCTGCTGGAGATGAGGTGAGCGCAGCCACACAGCAGCACACTGCACAGCACAGCACACAGCCGCGGCTGGGGAGGGAGGGATGGGATGGGATGGGAGGGCAGGGGGGCTGGGGAGGAGGAGAGGAGGGGAGAAAACCTGAAGCCGGGGGTGAATGAGCCGGCAGCTGCCGGGGAGGTGGAGGGGAAGGGAGGAGGGGAGGGGAAAGGGAGGGAGGGAATGAAGGGGGAGATGAGGGGTTGCGGGTCCGTCTGTGGTGTGTGTGTGTGTGGCCGGTGCAGCGGGCCCATCCTGCACAGGAGCCCGGCCCCGCTGCAGATGCGGGCAGATGTGGGCAGATGTGCCCCGATGCGGGCTGGTGTGTCCCTGTGCGGGCAGGCGTGTCCAGATGTGGGCAGTTGTGCCCAGCTGCGGGGTGGTGTGTCCCTGTGCGGGCAGATGTGTCCAGATGCGGGCAGATGTGCCCAGGTGCGGGCTGGTGTGTCCAGATGCGGGCAGATGTGCCCAGAGGCGGGCTGGTGTGTCCAGATGCGGGCAGATGTGCCCAGATGCGGGATGGTATGCCCCTGTGCGGGCTGGTGTGTCCAGATGCGGGCAGATGTGCCCAGGTGCGGGCAGATGTGCCCCGAGGCGGGCAGATGTGCCCCGATGGGGCTGGTGTGTCCCGGTGCGGGCAAATGTATCCAGATGCGGGCTGGTGTGTCCCTGTGCGGGCAGATGTGTCCAGATGTGTCCAGCTGTGCCCAGCAGCTCTCTCACTGACCAGATGTAGTGCCTTCAGTCCGGGTTATCTCCGCCCGCCTATCCGTGCAGTGCAACCGGTGACCTCGTTCATCTCATTTAAAGTCGTGGTCATGCGTGCCAGAAACGACGTGTCCTGAAGAGATGGTTGATTCAAGCTGTAGCAGTAAACCAGCTAACGTGGCTGCAGAGCAAGGAATGACAGGACACATTTTTGCTTCTGCAGACTGTGGCTGCAACGTAACTTCAGTCTGCAACAAGCCAGTGGGCATTGCAGTCTCCTCCCTGTTATAAACAAGTGGGCTGCAGGTAGAGCAAGAATCCTGGCTGTTGGTAGTGGATCTACTGTTGCTGACTGGCAAAGACAATCTGGGCATGAGTACTATAGCACGGGACCAGGCCCATTTGATTCAACTTGCCCCTGCCGAACACACTGCCCCATCTACACTAGTCCCACCTGCCCAAGTTAGATACATAGAAACATAGAAATTAGGTGCAGGAGTAGGCCATTCGGCCCTTCGAGCCTGCACCGCCATTCAATATGATCATGGCTGATCATCCAACTCAGTATCCCGTACCTGCCTTCTCTCCATACCCTCTGATCCCCTTAGCCACAAGGGCCACATCTAACTCCCTCTTAAATATAGCCAATGAACTGGCCTCAACTACCCTCTGCGGCAGAGAGTTCCAGAGATTCACCACTCTCTGTGTGAAAAATGTTTTATCATCTCGGTTTTAAAGGATTTCCCCCTTATCCTTAAGTTGGTCCTATCCCTCGCAACATTCCTATCCATCTACCTGTCTAGATGTATTTTAAATGTTGATATGGTCCCTGCCTCAACTACCTCCTCTGGCAGCTTGTTCCGTACACCAATAGTGAAATGGTTGGCCCTAAGGTTCCTGTTCTATCTTTCTCCACCCATGTCCTCTGGTTCTTGACTCCCCTACTCTGGGCAAAAGACTTGTGCGTTCACCCTGTCTGGTCCCCTCATGCTCTTTCACACCTCGACAAGATCACCCCTCGTCCTCCTGCGCTCCAAGGAATAAAGTCCTTGCCTGCCCAACCTCTCCCTGTAGCTCAGGCCCTCAACATCCTCCTAAATCTTCCTTTAACGCCACCCTTCCCATAGCAAGTAGACCACTGTGCATTCACAATATGCATTGATGTGAACATTACTATGGATCTTTTTGAAAGAAGTGTTCGTGCTTAGCTCAACATTTTAACATGAAGGTAGACAAAAATGCTGGAGAAACTCAGCGGGGTGAGGCTGAGTAGAGTGGATGCTCTGCTTCGGTGAGACCAAGCGTAGGCTTGGCGATCGCTTCGCCCAACACCTCCGCTCGGTTCGCAATAACCAACCTGATCTCCCGGTGGCTCAGCACTTCAACTCCCCCTCCCATTCCCAATCCGACCTTTCTGTCCTGGGCCTCCTCCATGGCCAGAGTGAGTCCCATCCACCGTAAGTTGGAGGAGCAGCACCTCGTATTTCGCTTGGGCAGTTTACACCCCAGCGATATGAACATTGATTTTAAATGTTGTTACCATAGATGCTGCCTCACCCGCTGAGTTTCTCCAGCATTTTTGTCTACCTTCGATTTTCCAGCATCTGCAGTGCCTTCTTAACTATTTTTAATATGAAGAATTGGTTTGATGGTGGAGATATGTGAACAAGTGGATATTGTTAGGTGTGGAAGTTGTTGACCTCATCAAAGCTCTTCACTGGAATTCTCTTAGAGTAACTAGAGAAATAGATTATATAACTAAAAGATTAGGAAACTAATGTGCTTTATCATTAAATATACATTTGAACAATACACTTATAATTTACGATATCAGAATTGTGAAAACCTTTCATATTTCAATTGTACTTTATTCCAACTTTGTTAAATGGCTTCTGCAGGTAATATCAAACGGCAAAAGTTAAATATTTATATTTTAATATTCATTTACTAATGTCTGCCAATCTGATAAAAGCATCCTTTTTGTAACAATGCAAGAGTTTAAAAAAAAAAACCACGTTACGTATTGTATTTTAGTGTAGTTTATTGTCACGTGTACCGAGATACAATGAAAAGCTTTTGTTGCGTGCTAACCAGTCAGCGGAAAGACAACACATGATTACAATTGTGCCATTTACAATGTATAGACACATGATAAGGGAATAACATCCAAGGGCCTATCCCACTTAGGCCATTTTTCCAGCAATGGCCGGATAATAGGCAGTCGCCACACGGTCGTGGGGTGACGCCTGTGTGGTCGTGAGCGGTCTCCTCAAGTGTCTCAAGTTACTTATTTCTTGTCGCCGCTGGGTTTTGAAATGTTCAAAACCTTTCGGCGACAGTGGGCTTGGCGTTGCCTGAAGTTGCCCGTTCTCCAGTCGCAGGTGCTGTCGTTGGTTGTCGCCGGTGAATGACCGCGGTGAATTCCATTGGCGACAACCTACGCATCCTGCGTCAACCAGCGACAGTTCCGGCATCAAGAGATTGTCTTCATTTGTCACCGACAGGGTGGTAGCTTGTCACTGGTAGTTTGACTTTGGGTGTGGTGGGTTACATCGAAACATAGGTGCAGGAGTAGGCATTCGGCCCTTCGAGCCTGCACCGCCTTTCAATATGATCATGACTGATCATCCAACTCAGTATCCTGTACCTGCCTTCTCTCCATACCCCCTGATCCCTTTAGCCACAAGGGCCACATCTAACTCCCTCTTAAATATAGCCAATGAACTGGCCTCAACTACCCTCTGTGGCAGAGAGTTCCACAGGTTGTCACCTGTGTGGTCGTAGGTGGACGTCCCGACTCGCGAGGAATTGTGCTGTCGGTTGTCGTGGCTTGACGTTACTGGGTGGTACCTTGTCGTGGACATTGTCGCTGGGTGGGTCCATTTCCGGCATCACACCGCAACAGTGACTGTTGCCTAAAAAATCACCTAAGTGGGACAGGCCCTTTAATGCAAGGTAAAGCCTGTAAAGTCCGATCAAAGATAGTCTGATAGTGGTTCAGCGTTGCTCTCTGGTTGTGGGAGGATGGTTCCGTTGCCTGATAACTGCTGGGAAGAAACTGTCCCTGAATCATTTAATGTCGCTGGTGAGACGGTCTTATCTAAATGTGCTTGCACTGATAATCATAGTTTAACTGTTTCTACGACCAAACATCTGAGGTTAAGGAGAGATTTTAAGGACAGCAACTTGAGATTCTTTCATAGACTCTGTAAAACTCTGGCATTAAGAGAATATGTAAGGATTTAGAGAGAATCAGCTGGCCTGAGGGAAGGGAATGGTACACATGTCTGCAAAGCCTGAGGTGGTGCAGCGGTAGAGTTCCTGCCTTACAGCGCCAGAGACCCGGGTTTGACCCCGACTACGGGTGCTGTCTGTACGGAGTTTGCACGTTCTCCCCGTAACCACGTGGGTTTTTCTCCAAAATCTTCGGTTTCCTCCCACACTCCAAAGAGGTACAAGTTTGTAGGTTAGTTGGCTCGGTATAATTGTAAGTTGTCCCTAGTGTGTGTGGGGTAGTGTTATTGTGCAGGGATTGCTGGTCGGCGCGGGCTGAAGGGCCTGTTTCCATGCTGTATCTTTTTTTTTTTTTTTTTTTTTTTATTTTATTAATACAGTTAAAACAGTACAGTGGAACCTAATTTTAGGTGCCAACTATGTAATACCGTAATCCATTCTATGTACAACCTCTAGTTTTATGTTATAAGAAGGAAGTAAGCAGGACAAGAAAAAGAAAACAATAGAAAGAGGAAAAAGTGGAAAAATAGATGGTAGAGAATAGAAAAACGTGAAGTGTGTATATAAAAAATAAAAAAGGAAGAGAGAAAGTGGAAAGTAGAAATAGAAGAGAAGGCCCCTTAAAAGAGAATTTATCAAATCTGTATTCGGAGATGTAGATCTATCCGCGTCATGAACTGAAATCAGCAATCTTTACGGTACCGCTGCATCACATGATTCCAAAAAGTCGATGAAAGGAGACCAACTCCTTAAGAATTGGTCATATTTATCTATTAGTCGGAGTCTCATTTCTTCAAGGCGTGCTATGTCCATCATATTCCTAATCCACATTTTAACAGTTGGTATGGTTGTATTTTTCCAAAATTTAAGTATCAATTTCTTTCCAATTATTAACCCATAATTAAAAAAGAACATTTTGATCTTTATTTAAATTGGTATCTTCTCCTATTATTCCAAATATAATCCATTCCGTTTTGGGTTCTATTCTTGACTTGAAAAGCTTTGTAAATATATCAAATATATCACTCCAAAATTTATTCAACTTTGTACATCCTACAAATGAATGTGTTATATTAGCGTTTTGAAACAAACATTTATCGCATCTGGGAGAGACGTTTGGATAAAATTTACTCAACCTCGTTTTTGAATAATATAGTCTATGTAATAATTTGAATTGATTTTAAATTATGTCTTGCATTAATAGAACAGTTATGTGTATTCGTCAAATACTTTTCCCATCTATCCTTCGAGATCTTTATCATTAGCTCATGTTCCCAATCTTCCCTTAGTGCTTCTGTTGAGGGTGATTCATGTTGTATCTCTGAACTAAACTAAATCTAGAATCAGCTGGGAAAGGCTGTACACATGCGCTGGGGGGAAATAAACAGGAGCAGAGATGTATGGAAAGTGGAAGTGGATGGAAGCCAGCAGGCTGGGGAAGGGAAATATGTGAAGTGCAAGCTGACAGACTGAATAGTCAAGCTGTGTTGTAACAAAAATGAAGAGAAGTGGCAGACAGTCAGAATCTTTTTCCCGGGATGGAAAAATCAAATACTTGAGGGCAGTCAAAAATGCAGGAGAAACTCAGCGGATGATGAAGCATCTACGGAGCGAAGGAAATAGGCAACGTTTCTGGCCAAAACCCTTCTTCAGACTGATGTGAGGGTGGGGAGGGGGGCGGGAAGAAGAAAGGAAGAGGTGGAGCCAGTGGGCTGAGGGAGAGCTGAGAAGGGGAGGAGAAATTAAGAAGTACCTGAAATTTGAGAAGTCAATGTTCATGCCACTGGGGTGCAGACTGCTCAAGCGGGCATAGCCTTAAGATGAGAGGGGGCAAAGTCTAAAGAAGATGCCCTACACTTGAGGGCATAGCCTTAAGATGAGAGGGGGCAAAGTGTAAAGATGATGTGCAGGACAAGTTTGTTTTTACACAGAGGGCGGTGAATGTCTGGAAACTGGGAGTGGAGATTGAAGCAGCTATAGTAGCGGGATTTAAAAGGCTTTTGGATATGCGGGAAATTGAGGGATATAGGTTATGTGGATATGATGAATGATGGGCTTGGCAGGCAGGCATGGTTAGGCAAAGATGTTGTGGGTATATTTAAAATGTCAGTAATTCCCGGCTTGAATGTGGCCCCTTGGCTTTGGGTTCAGGAGTAATGGTGGGCTCTTGGGTGGCATCCGATTCCTATGCTTGCCAGATGTGAACAGTTGGCATTGATTTCCATGCTAAGGCCAGCACTGGCTTCATCTCACCAATGCACACAAAATGCCAGAGTAACTCAGCGGGACAGGAATGGGTGATGTTTCGGGTCGAGAAGCTTCTTTCAACCCGAAATGTCGCCCATTCGGTCCATCCAGAGATGCTGCCTGTCCCGCTGAATTACTCCGGCATCTGCAGTTCCTTCCTACACAATGCACATGGATGCCCCCTCCCCCCAGCTTCCAGGCACATAAGTTCATAAGATACAAGAGCAGAATGGGGCCATTCGGTCCATCAAATCCACTCCGCCATTCAATCATGGCTGATCTATCTCCCTCTCCCGCTCAACCCCATTCTCCTGCCTTTCCCCCACTTACCACCCTCTGTGTAAAAAAAAACATCCCCTTAGACTTTGCCCCTCTCACCTCAAAGCTATGCCCACTAGTATTTGATGTTTCCACCCTGGGAAAAAGATTCTGACTGTCTACCCTATCTATTCCTGGCTGAGAGGCAAGGGTGGGCTTAGTTTGAGATATTTGAACAGATTTTTCTTCTTCTTAAATATTTACTTTGCCCAGGTTGAAGTCGGATAACAGAAACCAAGTCAGGTAACTGGGTTTCAGCAACTAAGTTACAGAGAAAGGTTGAACAAGTTAGGTCTTTATTCTCTGGAGCGCAGAAGGTTAAGGGGGGACTTGATAGAGAGGGAGCTTTTTCCATTGAGAGTAGGGAAGATTCAAACAAGAGGACATGATTTGAGAATTAAGGGACAGAAGTTTAGGGGTAACATAATCATATAGATAGGGTGGTAAAGAAAGCTTTTGGTGTGCTGGCCTTTATAAATCAGAGCATTGAGTATAGTAGCTGGGATGTAATGTTAAAATTGTACAAGGCATTGGTGAGACCAAATCTGGCGTATGGTGTACAATTTTGGTCGCCTAATTATAGGAAGGATGTCAACAAAATAGAGAGAGTACAGAGGAGATTTACTAGAATGTTGCCGGGGGTTTCAACAACTAAGTTACAGAGAAAGGTTGAATAAGTTAGGTCTTTATTCTCTGGAGCGAAGGTTAAGGGGGGACTTGATAGAGGTCTTTAAAATTATGAGAGGAATAGACAGAGTTGACGTGGATCAGCTTTTCCCTTTGAGAATAGGGAAGATTCAAACAAGAGGACATGACTTCGGAATTAAGGGACAGAAGTTTAGGGGTAACATGAGGGGGAACTTCTTTACTTAGAGAGTGGTAGCTGTGTGGAATGAGCTTCCAGTGGAAGTGGTGGAGGCAGGTTCGATTTTATCATTTAAAAATAAATTGGATAGGTATATGGACGGGAAAGGAATGGAGGGTTATGGTCTGAGTGCAGGTAGATGGGACTAGGGGAGAGTAAGTGTTCGGCACGGACTAGAAGGTCCGAGATGGCCTGTTTCCGTGCTGTAATTGTTATATGGTTATATGGTTATAATTGATCACTAATGAGAGATTCACCACTGCCCTGTTCAGCAAGATGCCAGTGAGTGTGTGTTGGACACACTGGGTAACAGGAACACACAGATAGTAACATTTATAAATGATTCTTCCTTTGAATAATAAGCTGGGAAGAGTGCAGAGAAGATTTACGAGGATGTTGCCAGGACTCAAGGGGCCTGAGCTTCAGGGAGAGGTTGGGCAGGCTGGGACTCTATTCCTTGGAGGGCAGGAGGATGAGGGGTGGTCTTATAGAGGTGTACAAAATCATGAGAGGAATAGATATTGTGAATGCAGTCTTTTACCCAGAGTAGGGGGATCGAGAACCAGAGGGCAGAGGTTTAGGGTGAGGGGAGGGAAAGATTTAATAGGAATCTGAGAGGTAACTTTTTCACACAGAGGGTGGTGGGTGTATGGAACAAGCTGGCAGAGGAGGTATTTGAGGCTGGGACTATACCAACATTTAAAAGACATTTGGACAGGTACATGGATAGGACAGGTTTACATAGAAATTAGGTGCAGGAGTAGGCCATTCGGCCCTTCGAGCCTGCACCGCCATTCAATATGATCATGGCTGATCATCCAACTTTAGAGGGATATGGACCAAACACAGGCAGGTAGGACTAGTGTAGATGGGGCATGTTGGTCGGGGTGGGACTAGTGTAGATGGGGCATGTTGGTCAACATGGATAAATAGGGCCGAATGGCCTGTGTCCACACTGTATGATTCTATGTGTGTCAGTACTTTATGTATTACTACAGGTTAAATAATTGCATTAATTTGTCCAAATACCTGGAAACATTTAATATATTTTATTATATATTTTAACAGCAATATATTTTATACTCATAACTCTTTTACAAGTTGGTGCTATTTAGTTTAGTCCGTATGCCATGACCTAAGATGGCAATCTGGTATTTTATTTACAAGCCCTTGCCAGTTTTGATCTTGTAGCGCCTAATTAGGAAAAGCATGGAAATGTTGAGCATTTATTTGCTTTCTAATCTTTCTTTCCTCCTTGGAGAAATGAAATAGTAATTTATCGGGATAGAGTTACGAGCACAATCTCAGCCCATGTTGTCAAGTTTGCCTTCACCTCAGCCTATTTAAGGACAAATGTTAAATGAGTGTCTTGCAGTAGTCTTGAATCTTTTAAATGAAATGCACTCTTATATAAATTGGAAGGACAGAACTGGTCAAGTTGAGTTTATGGTCATCTGTACTAATATTGCTTGCAGCAGCATCACAGGCAAACTGCACACAAAACATAAATTACACATGAATTGACACATATAAGATTGTTAAGATAGATATGCCATTTATTGTCACTATACATGTACAGTGAAACTGAAAGCTGCTCGTACTCAGTGCATACATACAATTTAGCACAAAAAACAAGAAACAGAAAAAACAAAAAACAGAAGGGAGATGGGGGGGGGGGAATAGGTGCACAAAAATGAGTTAAGGGTTTGGACATGCTTTGAAACATATAAGATTGTTAAGGGTTTGGACACGCTTGAGGCAGGAAACATGTTCCCGATGTTGGGGATAGTCCAGAACCAGGGGCCACAGTTTAAGAATAAGGGGTAAGCCATTTAGAACGGAGACGAGGAAACACTTTTTCTCACTGAGAGTTGTGAGTCTGTGGAATTCTCTGCCTCAGGGGGCGGTGGAGGCCGGTTCTCTGGATACGTTCAAGAGAGAGCTAGATAGGGCTCTTAAAAATAGCGGAGTCAGGGGATATGGGGAGAAGGCAGGAACGGGTTACTGATTGGGGATGATCAGCCATGATCACATTGAATGGCGGTGCTGGCTCGAAGGGCCGAATGGCCTACTCCTGCATCTATTATCTATTGTCTATTGAATTTAGTTTAGTTTAGAGATACAGCGTGCAAACAGGCCCTGCGTCCCACCAAGTCCACCCGACCAGTGATCACCCCGTACACTAGCACTATCCTACACACTAGGGACAATTTACTGAAACCAATCAACATACCGACCGGCACGTGTTTGAAATGTGGGAGGAAACTGGAGCACCCGGAGAAAACCCACATGGTCACAGGGAGAAGGTACAAACTCCATACAGACAGTGACTGTAGTCGGGATCGAACCCGGGTCTCTAGCGCTGTTAGGCAGCAACTGTACCGCTGCGCCACAGTGCCGCCCAATGCAACAAGGCAGTGAAAAGAAAAAGGCCATGCAAAAATAGACATGATGTTATTACAGAATGATAAGAAAACATGTCCATAGTAGTGGTGTGATCCATTACTGAGGTGGGATTCAGATTGTACTGGTCGGTCAAAGAGCCTGGTGGATGTCAGGAAGGGAAGGGTGGCACGGTGGCGCAGCGGTAGAGTTGCTGCCTCACAGCGCCAGAGACCCGGGTTCGATACTGACGATGGGCGCTGTCTGTACGGAGTTTGTACGTTCTCCCTGTGACCGCGTGGGTTTTCTCCGGGCGCTCCGGTTTCCTCCCACATTCTAAAGATGTGCAGGTTTGTAGGTTAATTGGTTTCTGTATAAAATTGTAAATTGTCCCTAGTGTGTGTGGATCGCTGGTGGGCTGAAGGGGCCTGTTTCCGCGCTGTATCTCTAAAGTAAACCATATAACCATATAACAATTACAGCACGGAAACAGGCCATCTCGACCCTTCTAGTCCGTGCCGAACACGTATTCTCCCCTAGTCCCATACACCTGCGTTCAGACCATAACCCTCCATTCCTTTCCCGTCCATATAACTATCCAATTTATTTTTTAAATGATAAAACGAACCTGCCTCCACCACCTTCACTGGAAGCTCATTCCACACAGCCACCACTCTCTGAGTAAAGAAGTTCCCCCTCATGTTACCCCTAAACTTCTGTCCCTTGATTCTCAAGTCATGTCCCCTTGTTTGAATCTTCCCTACTCTCAGTGGGAAAAGCTTGTCCACGTCAACTCTGTCTATCCCTCTCATCATTTTAAAGACCTCTATCAAGTCCCCCCTTAACCTTCTGCGCTCCAAAGAATAAAGCCCTAACTTGTTCAACCTTTCCCTGTAACTTAGTTGCTGAAACCCAGGCAACATTCTAGTAAATCTCCTCTGTACTCTCTCTATTTTGTTGACTGAACTAAACTAAGTTTCACCAGAACTTGGAGGATTTAAGGCTTAAGTACCTGGTGCCTGACAGACAAGAGGGGCCAGATAGTAGGGATCCTTGATGGTATGGGGCCACATCGATGACACAGCTTCTCATGTGCTGCCTTCCCATTCTCTACAACGTTTCACTACTTCAAAAAACAATTTAAAAGTTTGTCTTTTATGCTTGGCTCCCCCTTCTCAGAACTCAGCATTTTCGATGAACATGAACTTCCAGCGACAATGGAAAATGGCCGCTGGAACTGATAAATCTCCAATGCTAAATTCCCAAAATGTCATTCCCATATCAGGACTTAATAATATTTTTAAAAAGGAGGCACGGTGGTGCACGCTAGAGCTGCTGCCTCACAGCGGCAGAGACATGGGTTCGATCCCGACTACGGGTGCTGTCTGTACGAAGTTAGTACGTTCTCCCCGTGACCTGCGTGGGTTTTCTCCGAGATCTTCGGTTTCCTCCCACACTCCAAAGACGTACAGGTTTGTAGGTAAATTGGCTTGGTGTAAATGTAAATTGTCCCTAGTGTGTGTAGGATGGTGTTAATGTGCGTGGATTGCTGGACAGTACAGACTCGGTGGGCCGAAGGGCCTGTTTCCGCGTTGTATCTCTAAACTAAACTAAAATACATCAAACCCGTAATGAACTTCAATGTTCTAAAACGCAGGATAATATGAAGAAAAAAGTAACGCCTACACGATTTAGCAGTTTATAGATGTGTACTTGTCTTTTAGGTCATTATAATTTAATTTGGTCTGTTTAATCCAAGGAATGTGACCACCAGTGTACACAAAGCAAATCCCCATAGACAAGCAATCTTAGTGACAGAAATCCCTGGTGAAATCATTTTGAGCATACTTTATTGGTCAGGACGTTGTATTAGGAAGGAGATGAGGGGGAATTTCTTTAGTCAGAGGTTGGTGAATCTGTGGAATTCATTGCCATAAAAGGCAGTGGAGGCCAAGTCAGTGGATATTTTTAAGGCAGGGTTTGATAGATTCTTGATTAGTACAGCTATCAGAGGTTATGGGGAGTAGGCGGGAGAATGGGATAGGAGGAAGGGATAGATTGAATGGCGGAGTCGACTTGATGGGGTGAATGGTCTAATTCTGCTCCTATCACTTATGACCTTATGAGGGCGCTTCACGCAGTCTGTGGAAAACAGCTAACATTATCAAGAACCACTCGCATTCTCTCTTCTCCCCTCTCCTGTGGGGCAGTGGGTACAAAGCCCCCAAAAGCATGTACCACCAGATGCACGAACAGCTTCTTCCTTTGTGTAGGAAAGAACTGCAGATGCTGGTTTCAATCAAAGGTAGACAGTGGGGCTGAAGAAGAGTCTCAGTGGGACTGAAGGAGGGTCTTGACCCGAAACATTAACCATTCCTTCTCTCCAGAGATGCTGCCTGTCCCACTGTGTAAAGGGCCGGTCCCACGGGCATGCGACTCCATGCGGCAAGCGCGACCTAACGTGGTCGCTTGAGCCATACGGCCTCGCGGGGCCGATCGCCGGAGCCGTATGGAGTTGTGCGGAGCTGGTCCCGACATCGCGCGGGGCTCCGAAAAACTGACCGTGTTCAAAAACTCCGCGCAGCAACGGCCTGCCGGCCCGCAACCGCCTCGACACCGTACATCACGCGCGAACTTCCCGCGGACTTCGCTCGAACTTCATGTCACTCACTCGATCTCCACGTGGCCCCCGCTTCTGGTTTGGTCGCGCTTGCCGCATGCAGTCGCATGCTGGTGGGACCAGCCCTTTAGGTGGCGCTTGCCGCATGCAGGTCGCATGCTCGTGAGACAGGCCCTTTACTCCTGCATTTTGTGTCTGTCCACAGCTTCTTCCTTACTGTATTAAACTTTGTGATTGAGGCAGTGCAGCGTAGGTTCACGAGATTGATCCCTGGGATGGCGGGACTGTCATATGAGGAAAGATTGAAAAGACTAGGCTTGTATTCGCTGGAGTTTAGAAGGATGAGGGGGAATCTTATAGAAACATATAAAATTATAAAAGGACCGGACAAGCTGGATGCAGGAAAAATGTTCCCAATGTTGGGCGAGTCCAGAACCAGGGGCCACAGTCTTAGAATAAAGGGGAGGTCATTTAAGACTGAGGTGAGAAAAAACTTTTTCACCCAGAGAGTTGTGAATTTATGGAATTCCCTGCCACAGTATGATTGTGTTTATAATTTGTTTGGTTGTTTTGTTGTTTGTCTTTTGCACAAAAGTCCTCGAGCATTGCCACTTTCATTTCACTGCACATCTCGTATGTGTATGTGACAAATAAACTTGACTTGACTTGACTTAACTTGGAGGCCAAATCACTGGATGGATTTAAGAGAGAGTTAGATAGAGCTGTAGGGGCTAGTGAAATCAAGGGATATGAGGAGAAGGCAGGCACGGGTTATTGATTGGGGACGATCAGCCATGATCACAATGAATGGCGGTGCTGGCTCAAAGGGCCAAATGGCCTCCTCCTGCACCTATTTTCTATGTTTCTACTGACTGGAACTCTCATAAGCTAAGGGTGTGTTTCCAACCTACCTTATTGGAGCCCTTGCACTTTAAAAAAAAACTGCACTTTCTATGTGATAATAACACTATATTTGACATGGTTATTTGACATGGTTATTTTTCTCTTTGCACTACCTGTTGTACTTGTAGATGGCTTGATTGTATAGATGTGACTTGACTGGATGAAACACAAAATGTCAGTACATGTCACGATAATGTTTAGTTTAGTCTATTGTCACACGTATCGAGGTACAGTTTTGTTGCGTGCTAACCAGTCAGTGCAAAGACAATACATGATTACAATCGAGCCATTCACAGTGTGCAGATACATGATAAGGGAATAATATTTAGTGCAAGATAAAGTCCGAGGGTCTCCGAGTGGGGTGGATAGTAGTTCTAGTTGTGGTATTGCTCGCTATTAGAACAATACCAACAGAGAGCTTGTTTTGTAGACACCAAGGTGCCCGAGAGGCAGGTTGTTGCTTGCTGTTGGTGTCTCTGGCAGATTGTCATCCTATAAGCAGTTTAAGTTATTTAAGGGCCTGACTGCTTCATTTATTTGTAGGGGTGACACAATGGCTCTGCGGTAGATTTGCTCCTTACCAGAGACCCGGGTCCGATCCTGACTAAGGATGCTGTCTGTACGGAGTGACTGTGTGGGTTTTCTCCGGGTGCTCCGGTTTTTCCCACATTCCAAAAGACGTGCAGGTTTATAGGTTAATTGGCTTCTGCAAATAGCCCCTTGTGTGTGGGATAGAACTATTGAACAGGTGATTGCTGGTCAGTGCGGACCCGATGGGCCGAAGGGCTTGTTTACACACTGTATCTGATATGAACAGCCATGACCACATTGAATGGCGGTGCTGGCTCGAAGGGCCGAATGGCCTCCTCCTGCACCTATTGTCCATTGTCTATTGTCAACTCTAAATTAAAACTAAACTAAAATTAATGCATGTTATTTTTTACAACTTCAGTAATTTTTTGTAAAATTAAAAATGTTTAATTGTGGGAGAGACTAGGTCCATCTTCGGAAGAAGATGAGGAGAAATTTATTTAGTCAGAGGCTGGTGAATCTGTGGAATTCTTTGCCATAGAAGGCTGTGGAGGCCAAGTCAGTGGATATTTTTAAGGCAGAGATAGATAGATTCTTGATTGGGACGGGCATCAGAGGTTATGGGAGACGGCAGGAGAATGGGGTTAGGAGGGAGAGATAGATCAGCCATGATTGAATGGTGGAGTAGACTTGATGGGCCGAATGGCCTAATTCTGCTCCTATCACTTATGAACTTATGAAAAATTGTAAAACGTTGAAAGTGTACATTTTAACCTTTTAGAAGATGCCTGTTCACTGTAACAGCAGATAGTGTTGCAGAAACAACACTGCTGAATGATAATGCCCTTGGCTTCTTGCTATGGGATCTTCGATGCCTGCCTGCAGGAACAGATGGTAGACCCTTAGTTAATTTGAAGTTAAATATCAATTATTGTCCCAGTGGCAGAATATTATTTTGCTTGTTTTGAGACACATATTTTCGTATGATTTCCTCATTGGCTTGAAGCTTTCCTTATTGATTATACTATTTATTTCAACGAAGAGTCAATGTGGAACCCAGTGAAGAAAAGCTAGCAACATTTCACTAATTTGCTGGTGGTATATTTTGTGTGACTGCTATATGCTTACATTATTATTCTTACCGAGGTACAGTGAAAAGCTTTTTGGTTGCATGCTATCCATTCAGAGACAAGACTAGACATGATTACAATCAAGCTGTCCACAGTGTACAGATAAAGCAAAATATGCTGCCTCAACACTAAATATTTAGAAACCAGGAACTGTAGATGCTGGTTTACACAAAAAGACACAAAGTGCTGGAGTAACTCAGCAGGTCAGGCAGCATCTCTGGAGAACACACAATGTTTTACTCAATGTATGCCCACTTCAAAGAAGTTCTCTTCAATCTGAAGAAGGGTCCCAATATGAAACGTCACCTATCCATGTTCTCCACAGATGCTGCCTGACCCGCTGAGTTACTCCAGCACTCTGTGAAACGTCACCTATCCATGTTCTCCACAGATGCTGTCTGACCCGCTGAGTTACTCCAGCACTCTGTGAAACGTCACCTATCCATGTTCTCCACAGATGCTGCCTGACCCGCTGAGTTACTCCAGCACTCTGAAACGTCACCTATCCATGTTCTCCACAGATGCTGTCTGACCCGCTGAGTTACTCCAGCACTCTGTGAAACATCACCTATCCATGTTCTCCACAGATGCTGCCTGACCTGCTGAGTTACTCCAGCACTCTGTGAAACGTCACCTATCCATGTTCTCCACAGATGCTGCCTGACCCGCTGAGTTACTCCAGCACTCTGTGAAACGTCACCTATCCATGTTCTCCACAGATGCTGCCTGACCCGCTGAGTTACTCCAGCACTCCGTGAAACGTCACCTATCCATGTTCTCCAGAGATGCTGCCTGACCCGCTGAGTTACTCCAGCACTCTGTGCCCTTTTCAGCATTATTAATCTTTTGTTTAAACATGGATGGGTGGCGTATCAGGATGGAACCTTTCTTAAGAAGGGGTTGATGAAAGTGTCCTGACCCGAAACATCACCTATCCAATTTCTCCAGAGATGCTGCCTGACCTGCTGAGTTACTCCAGCACTCTGTGTCCTATTACTAAATATTCTTATTTCAAGAAAAATGACCAAAGCAACCACATTTTTCTTTAAATATGAATATTTAATGAAATATGAATGACGGTTGTGGTTTCGAACAAGTACCAAGCATGCACAATAGTCAAGTGTTCCGAAATGGAACAATATCATTCTTACCTGCAGCAGCACATCAGATATGTAAACAAAATGCTGGAGTAACTCAGCGGGACAGGCAGCATCTCTGGAGAGAAGGAATGGGTGACGTTTCGGGTCGAGACCCTTCTTCAGACTTCAGAGATGCTGCTTCACCCGCTGAGTTACTCCAGCATTTTGTGTCTACCTTTGATTTAAACCAGCATGTGCAGTTCTTTCCTACACAGATATGTAAACACCACACTACTCTGTAAACATCACAATAAACAAGAAAGTAAGTATATACATTTTATAATTTAGTGTGGATCATACAAACACATACATACATCCTCTCTCACCGCTACCCTGCTATGATTCCTCGTGCTCTCCGATTCTACATTATCCATTGATCTCCACAAATTTTGATGTCACGTTTTCACACTTTACATTCCCTTATCTCTGTATCTCCCCCTCCCCTGCCTCTCAGTCTGAAGAAGGGTCTCGACCCGAAATTCCCGAGATGCTGCCTGTCTCGCTGAGTTACTCCAGCATTTTGTGTCTATCTTCAAACACATATATACAGTATACGCATATACACACACTTATATATGTGTATATGTATATATGTGTGTGTGTGTGTGTGTGTATACATACACATGTACACACATACGCAACATCTGAAGAAGGATCCCGACCTGAAACGTCAACTATCCATGTTCTTCGGGGATGCTTCCTGACCCGCTGAGTACTCCAGCACTGTGTGTCTATCTTGAGTATTCGATCATTGCTGAAGTTGAAGAGGTCTCATAACAAAAAATGCATTGGAGCTGGCCTGGCTAGTTAATCCATGTGTTTTCTTTATATAAAGGACCAGTATATTTCCCTTTGTTCAGATTGGCCAATTATTCATGTTCGTAAGTGATATGAGCATCAAGTCTACTTTGCCATTCAATCACGGCTGATCTACCGCTTCCTCCTAACCCCATATCCCCTGACACCCGTACTAATCTAGAATCTATTTATCTCTGCCTTAAAAATATCCATTGACTGGGCCTCCACAGCCCTCTGTGGCAAAGAACACCACAGATTCACCACCCTCTGACTGAAGAAATTACTCCTCATCTCCATTCTAAAAGAAATTTCCTCTCCACATCCACTCTATTTGGAAATCCCAGGTCTAAGGCAGGTCTTAATCAAGTGAAGAGACCAGCTCAGAATGAAGCAAAGATTGATAATAAAATATAAACCGGAGTGAGGTATTAAGGATAAGGGGGAAATCCTTTAAAACCGAGATGAGGAGAACTTTTTTCACACAGGGAGTGGTGAATCTCTGGAACTCTCTGCCACAGAGGGTAGTTGAGGCCAGTTCATTGGCTATATTTAAGAGGGAGTTAGCTGTGGCCCTTGTGGCTAAGGGGATCAGAGGGTATGGAGGGAAGGCAGGTACGGGATACTGAGTTGGATGATCAGCCATGATCATATTGAATGGCGGTGCAGGCTCGAAGGGCCGAATGGCCTACTCCTGCACCTAATTTCTATGTTTCTATGTGAGCTTGCCCATGTTTGCTCCGACACTCACTTTAGATTTAACTCCATGTCCCAGTATAAATCTATCACTGATCATCTAGAAATATTCATCTCACACAATATCCACAACCTCTGTGGTGAAAGAGTTCCAGAAGTTCTACTATCCTCTGGGTAAATCAGCACTTTATCATTCAGCAGTGGCCGATCTATAATTTGTAAGACCACGTTATGATTAGGGTGGCACGGTGGTGCAGCGGTAGAGTTGCTGTCTAACAGCGCCACAGAACCAGATTCGATCCTGACTACGGATGCTGTCTGTACGGAGTTTATACGTTCTCCCCGTGACCTGCATGTGTTTTCTCCGGGTTCTCCAGTTTGCTACCAAATTCCACAGATGCGCAGGCTTGCAGGTTGGTAGAAATTGTAAATTGTTCCAAGTGTGTAGGGTAGTATTAGTGTACGGGGTGATTGCTGGTCAGTGCAGACTCAGTGGGTCGAAGGGCCTGTTTCTGTGCTGTATCTCCAAACTAAACTAACCTGCACGTGAACTGGAGGAGTTAAGGCTTACTCCAGCCATTGTGCCTCTTTTTGTAAACCAGCATATGATCCTCAATGAGTGGTAGAGGGATTTGGGGTGTAACATTGGTGATTTGGGTAATTTCTGCTCTCTGTCATAGTCATAGAGTGATACAGTGTGGAAACAGGCCCTTCGGCCCAACTCAGCAACAATGTTCCAGCTATACTAGTCCCACGTGCCTGCCCTTGGTCCATAACCCTTCAAACCTGTCCTATCCATGTACCTGTCCAATTGTTTCTTAAACTATGGGATAGTCCCAACCTCAACTACCTCCTCTGGCAGCTTGTTCCATACACCCACCACCCTTTGTGTGAAAAAGATACCCTTTGGATTCTATTAAATCTTTTCCCCTTCACCTTGAGCCTATGACCTCTGGTCCTCGATTCCCCAACCCTGGGCAAAAGACTCTGTTCATCTACCCGATCTATTCCTCTCATGATTTTGTACACCTCTATAAGATCTCCCCTCATCCTCCTGCGCTCCATGGAATAGAGACCAGCCTACTCAACCTCTCCCTATAGCTCACACCCTCTAGTCCTGGCAATATCCTTGTAAATCTTTTCTGAGCCCTTTCAAGCTTGACAAGATCCTTCCCATAACATGGTGCCCAGAACTGAACACAATATTCTAAATGCAATCTCACCAACGTCTTATACAACCGCAACATGACCTCCCAACATCTATACTCAATACTCTGACTGATGAAGGCCAAAGTACCAAGAGCCTTTTTGACCACCTTATCTACCTGCGCTTTGACCTTCAAGGAACCATGCACCTGTACTCCTAGATCCCTCTGCTCTACAACACTACCCAGAGGCACTACCATGTACTGTGTAGGTCCTGCCCTTGTTCGACGTTCCAAAATGCAACACCTCACACTTCTCCGTATTAAATTCTGTCAACCATTCCTCCGCCCACCTGGCCAATCGATCCAGATCCTGCTGCAATCGTTCACAACCATCTTCACTATCTGTAAAACCACTCACTTTTGTATCATCAGCAAACTTGCTAATCTTGCCCTGTATGTTCTCATCCAAATCATTAATGTAGATGATAAACAGTAACGGGCCCAGCACCGAACCCTGAGGCACACCACTAGTCACAGACCTCCAGTCCGAGAAGCAACCTTCCACCATCACCCTCTGCTTCCTTCCATTCAGCTATCTCTCCTTGCGATCCCATGCGATCTAACCTTCCAGAGCAGCCTACCATGCGGCACCTTGGCGAATGCCTTACTGATATCCCTGTACACAACATCTACGACTCCGCCCCCATCGACCTTTTTGATCACGTCTTCAAAAAAATCAATCAAATTTGTGAGACACGACCTTCCACGTACAAAACCATGGACTATCCCTAATCAGCCCTTGCCCATCCAAAAGCCTGTACATCCTATCCCTCAGAATACTCTTCAGTAACTTTGCAACTACAGATGTTAAGTTCCCAGCATTTTCCCTGCACCCTAATTGAAAAGAGGCACAACATTTGCCCCCCTCCAGTCTGCCGACACCTCTCCTGTATTTAAGGACGACTCGTAAATTTCAACCAGGGCTCCCGCAATTTTCTCTCTAGTTTCCCGCAATGTCCTCGGATATATCTGATCGGGCCCTGGAGATTTGTCCACCTTCATACACGACAGTACCTTCAGTACTTCTTTGACGGTAACCCGGACTGCTCTCAAGACACTTCCATTGACTGCCCCAAGTTCCTCAGTCCTACTGTCTTTCTCCTCGGTAAATACAAAGGAGAAATACTCATTGAGGACCTTGCTCATCTCCTGTGGCTCCACACAGAGGTGACCGCTTTGATTCCTGAGAGGTCCCACTCTCTCTCTAGTTACCCTTTCCCCCCTTATCTATATTACTAAAAGTCTGATCTTGACCACTTCCTGTTGTTCTGTATATTGATTTTAGAAGAAACGCTACCACTTACGGCTGTGATATTTGGCCATATTTGAGACCCCCTCTGCTGCGCAAGAGAATTTTTCCCATCAATGAAAAATAAAAGAGTTATTAGTGTTTAAAAAATGTTGAGATTCTCTCTCCTGAAGGTCATGACCCTTCCGGATGGACTATAAAACACGGAAGTGTTGAGTGCCTCAGTCAGTCTCTGCAAGATAGGGGAGCGAGAGGGTCACATCTCTCAGTCTGAGCTGTGAATAACACTGAACACATGTCTACTAAACTGTGAGTGGTTTTACTGACCTGTCACTGCCCTTAATGGGGTTTGAAAATATAGTTTGGAAATGCTAAAGCTGTGCTGCCTTTGGTTTGGAAATGCTAAAGCTGTGTTGCCTAATTAAAGTTGCCTTGCCTAATTAAAGCTGCCTTGCCTAATTAAAGTTGCCTTGCCTTCCATATAATTAAAAGTCTAATCTTGACCGCTTCCTAGGTGCGCTTTATATTGATTTTTGAAAAAACGCTACCACGTACGGCTGTGATTTTTGGCCATCTTACTCAGTCCCCCTCCGCTCATCAGGTGCCGATGATTTTTCCCATCGATGAAAAGTAAAAGAGTTATTAGTGTTTAAAAAAATGTTGAGATTCTCTCTCCTGTCAATCACGCCATGAAGGCCACGCCCCTTCGGGTGGGAGGGACTATAAAACCCAGATGTGTGGGCGTGGCTCAGTCTCGGCTAGATGCAGGAGGGAGAGGTCACGACTCGCTGTCTTTAGTGGCCTTGCACCCTGCTTGAAGTGGTATGAAACTGCACTTGAATTTGGTGGCCTTGCACCCTGCTTGAAGTGGTATGAAACTGCACTTGAATTTGGTGGCCTTGCACCCTGTTTGAAATGGAATTTCAAGGAATAGCCGTGAGTCAACTGCCAACCCACCACCGTGAGTAAGTGAGCTGCAGGCTTGACAACAGGCTAGAGTGACTGAGCCGCCAGCCCAAGAATCCATTCGGCCCACAATGTCCATACTAGCCCTCTGGAAACCAGTCCCTTCAGCCCACAACACCCATACTAGCACTCCAGAAAGCCCCCCCCCACCCCCCCCCCCCCCCCCCCCCCCCCCCCCCCCCCCCCCCCCCCCCCCCCCCCCCCCCCCCACCCCCCCCCCCCCCCCCCCCCCCCCCCCCCCCCCCCCCCCCCCCCCCCCCCCCCCCCCCCCCCCCCCCCCCACCACCCCCCCCCCCCCCCCCCCCCCCCCCCCCCCCCCCCCCCCCCCCACACCAATATTGGAATTGGTGGAGAGGTGGAATATTGCATGGGACCAGCCCTCCCATGTGATGCTGGGACCCAACGGGTCCCACTTAGTCTAATGTATTTTTAAAATCTTTTGGGATTGGCCTAAATGCTACCCGCCAGAGCTATCTCCTGGCCCTTGCACTTCCGATCGTTTTCAGTTTACTCCTTATTTCCTGAAACTCTTCCAGGGATGCACTTGATCCCAGCTGCCCATACCTGTCCCATTCATCCCTCCTGTTTTTGACCAATGTCTCAATTTCCCTCGTCAGCCAAGCTTCCTTACGTTTGCCTGCTTTGCCCTTCACTCTAACGGGGACGTACATATCCTGAGCTTTCTTCAGTACACTTTTACAAACATCCCACTTGGCTGATGTTCCTTTCCCCTCAAATAACCTGCTCCAGTCAACTTGAGTGAGACCTTCTCTCATACCCTCAAAGTTGACCTTACACCAGTTGTGCATTTTAACACGTGGACCCTCTCCGTCCCTATCCATAACTATCTTAAACCTAATCGAACTGTGGTCACTGGTCCCAAAAGGCTCCTCCACACACACTTCATTACCTTGCCCTTCCCAATTTCCCAATACTAGATCCAGTGTTGCCCCCTCACGTGTGGGGGCCTCCACATACTGTTTAAGAAAACTCTCCTGAACACGTTTGAGGAATTGCACCCCATTTAAATCCTTCATACTATGATTTCCCCAGTCTATATTGGGAAAGTTAAAATCCCCTACTACACCAACCTTATTTGACCAGCAGCTGTCTGCAATCTCCTGGCACATTTGTTCTTCTAATTCCCGTTGACTATTCGGGGGTCTGTAATACACCCCCAACAAGGTGATCATCCCTTTCTTGTTCCACAGCTCCACCCATATAGCCTCACTAGATGAACAATTCGTAATGTTACCTCTGAACACAGCCGTGACATCCTCCTTACCCAACAATGCAGCCCCCCTCCTCTTTTTCCCTCACCCCTGTCTCTCCTGAAGCTCCTGTACCCCGGGAACATTGAGCTGCCAGTCCTGCCCCTCCCTTAACCAGGTTTCAGTCGTGGCTACAAGGTCCCAGTCGCTCGTACCTATCCATGCCCTCAGCTCATCTGCCTTCCCCGTCAGCCCCCTTTACGTGCAGTTTAAACCAACCCTCCTTCCTCCCTCTCCGCCTTTCACCTGCCTATTCTGTCCACAGACCTTTCCCACACCACCCTCCATACCAACGTCTAGCGTCTCTAGTGCCTCTGTCCTGCACAAGATCCCACCCCCTGCCAAGATTCAGATGCAACCGCATGCTGGATGCACGGGTTAATTGTGATTAGCTGGCAGCTTGAAACATTGCATTATGCCTCCATTTGACAGCAGTTTCAATACAATGACGCGTTCCGTACACCCACACTCGGGCACTAAAAATAAACAGGATTTGTTCCTCATTTAGTGATATCTTTATGTGGATACAGTGATTTTAAATTAATGAGACGGTGAAATGGAGCTGGTGTCTGCTTTGTCATTTCATGCTCTTCGAAATTAATTTATGCAGTTTAAATAGTTTTGGATAGAAAATTAACAATTTGTAGGCTTTACTTGTTAGTTTAGTTTAGAGATAGAGTGCAGAAACAGGCTCTTCGGCCCATCGTGCCCGTGCTGACCAGCGATCCCCGCACATTATCACTACCCTACACACACTAGGGACAGTTTTACATTTTACACCAAGCCACTTAACCTACAAACCTGTACGCCTTTGGAGTGTGGGAGGAAACCGAAGATCTCGGAGAAAACCCACTCAGGTCACGGGGAGAACGTACAAACTCCGCACAGACAGCACCCGTAGTCGGGATAAAACCCGGGTCTCTGACACTATGGCCCTGTCCCACTTAGGGAAACCGGAACGGAGACTTTGCGCCCCACCCAAGGTTTCCGTGCAGTTCCCGCAGGTTTTCGTCAGTCTCCCTACCTGCTTCCACTACCTGCAACCTCCTGCAACCACCTGCAACCTCCGGGAACCGCACGGAAACCTTGGGTGGGGCGCAGAGTCTCCAGAGGTTTCCGTCCTGGTTTCCTAAGTGGGACAGGGGCATAGGCAGCAACTCTACTGCTGCGTCACCATGCCACGCCAAACATGATGTTAATGTTTGAGTCACTGTGGCAACAACCTGGCATCAAAATATTGCAACATCTCATTGTCTGTGTCTTTTCCATGATATTGTGATTTATTTAAAGATGTGTTTATAATCTGCACAGTTGCATCTATCAGTGAAAGCTGAAGAACTTTGATAGCTGAGAATTTCTGCATTGAAGCTATTTACTACACCGAGTTAAAAATTAACATATGCATGTCGGCAGGAGAAATCTATCAAATGCACAAAGTTTAATGAAATGGTTTCCATCTTGTAAAGGGCCTGTCCCACTGTATGAGGTAATTCAAGAGATTTATTAAAAATAAATCTAACTCGTGGTAAGCACGTAGAATGTACGTCGGAGCTCGGGACGTCTCTTAGCTGCTCGTAACGCTAACGGCAGGTACTAGGGGAAACGCGGTAAGCTCGTGAAGACACGTAAAGATTTTTCAACATGTTGAAAAATGTCCACGAGAGCCCCGAGTACCTACGAGCGGCTATTACCGTAAATCTCCGAGTTCGAATCAGGGGAAACTCGGGAGAACTCTCGAATTACCTCGTACAGTGGGACAGCCCCTTAAGACATGCTAACCGTTCATGTATGTAAAGGGGTGGGATATTCTTCGAATGGGCAGCAGAATAACAGGATATTTTGGCCATGCATGCTCTCAAACAAACTGCATTCAATCTGAGCACCGTCCCTTCCAGCCAGTCAACAGTCAGCGACCCTGAGCTGCTGAGCAGAGCATTCCAGAAACGGGGCAGGATTTGACGAATGGAAAAGGAATGAAACGTTTCCTTGATCCATCACCATAAAAGGAACAAAGTCTAAATTTCACAGCCAGGCTGTAAACGTTGGCCGAAGAAGAGCTTTAAATGGAAGTATCTCCTCACTCAGTGACATGCACTGAAGTAGGGTCTCATGCCGAAACGTCACCCATTCCTTCCCTCCAGTGATGCTGCCTGTCCCGCTGAGTTACTCTGCCATTTAGTGCCTTATCTTCATTTACTGTAACATTTGCTCCATGCAGCGGCAAATGCCTTGACTGTAACACAGCCAACGCTTGCTGTACATTTCACTTGTCGAAATTGACAGCTTTTGACCATTCACAATAATGTACAGTTGGGTGCAGTATTTATGTAATAACACATATTAGATAAAGACATATAACACATACACTACTAGTGAATATCTGGAAGCATGAGGGGGGACCAAATTGAAACTTGCCGAATAGTCGGTAAGGGCCGAATAGAGGGGCCGAATGGCTGACTCCTACACCTATTTTCTATGTTTCTATGAATAATGAAAGGCTTTGATAGAGTAGATGTGGAGAGAATGTTTCCACTAGTTGGAGAGTCTAGGACCAGAGGCCTTAGAATTAAAGGACGTTCCTTTAGGAATGAGATGAGGAGGAATTTCTTTAGTCAGTGGGTGGTGAATCTGTAGAATTCATTGCCACAGAAGGCCGTGGAGGCCAAGTCAATGGATATATTTAAGGCAGAGATAGATAGATTTTTGATGAGTGCTGGTATGGGGTGAAAGGGGTTGAGAGGGAAAGATAGAACAGTAGGTAATGAATGGTGGAGTAGAATCGATGGGCCGAATGGGCCTAATTCTGCTCCTAGAACTTATGAACAGGGTGAATGGATAATGTGTCCTAATGTATTCTGTAAATTGTGTTCTAAATTGATTGCGTTTGAAAATCTATATTACTAAATCTCTGATCTTGACCGCTTTTGGCCGACTGTGCTGCGATTTCCTAGAGAACGCCGCCACCTACGGCCGTCATTTTTGGCCACCTCGACAGAGCCCCCCTCCGCCGTATGAGTGCGGAGGATTTTTTCTGTCGATGAAAAATGAGAGGATATTAATGTTTTTACAAAATTCCCCATTCTCTCTGCTGCCCCCGCTGGCGGAAGGGGGGGGGACTATAAAACCAGGAAGTGTCGTGCCTCAGTCAGTCATTGCCAGAACCAGGAAGCGAGAGGGTCACGACTCACGGCTCTCTGAGCTGCGAATAACACTGAAGGCACGTCTACTCCACGGTGAGTCCCCTCGATGCGGCTGTAAAGTGGCTGCAGCCCTTTTTAAAAAGTTTGTGTTCACAAAATGAATTTTGGTTGTCGGGTGACTGCAGAACAATTGCTTGCCTTGGCTTGGCTTTTAAAATCGTTGCAACAGTTGGATGCCTCCCCAAGCATCCATACGGCCCACAATGTCTATACCAGCCCTCTGGAAACCAGTACCTTCAGCCCGCAACACCCATACTAGCACAACAGACAGCCCCCCCCCCCCACTGGCGAGCAGTATTGGAATTGGTGGAGAGGTGGAATATTGCATTGGTGACCAGCCCTCCCGTGTGATGCTGGGACCCAATGGGTCCCACTTAGTCTAGTTTACAATAAAGTGCTGCATTACACACTGATGGTATTGGATTGACCTTCATTTATAGGCTACAACTAGAGTGAATGTACTGCAGGGCTCAAAATTAATGGTTGCCTGGGTGCCAATGGCTGCCTAAAGTTCCGCCGGGCAACCTAAAAGTTGTGTCATTTTGCCCGGCTTGGCAAGCACCCGGGACACCTGCCGTTCAACTCTGAACTCCCCTCTCTATCTCTCGCCCCGTCTCCGCCCGCCATTCGTATTCCTGTCCGGGCCGCCGGGTCTCCGCTCTCCAGCCGCTCCTAATCCACTGGCATGGCAGACTGCCTTGCACATGCGCACTTCCATGGCCTGCACATCCTACCCCCTGCACATGCGCAAAACCACGGCCAGCGCATCATCAGTCGCCTTGCACATGCGCACTGCCATGGCAACTGGTCGGCGCCAGGCACTTTCTCCCTCCCTTTGCATTGTGGGATATCCGGCCACCATTGCTGTCCGGTCACCGCCTCGCCGCGACCGCTGAAAAATAACGCAGAATCACTCCCTGGAGCTGCAGTAACTCCCAGGAGTAACTCTTGCTTCTTGGTTTCCTGGTCCTCCAAAAATATTCCAAATGGAATTTAAACTGGAGTGGACCCTCCACCACCTAACTCCAAACTCTGAACAATAACGGCCTATTGCACTTTATCTGTTTATTTATTGTGTATATATATGGTCTACGGTATATAGACACACTGAACCTTTATCTCCTGTTCTGTATTATGTTTCCGTATTCTGTTGTGCTGCAGCAAGCAAGGATTTCGTTGTCCGATCTGGGACACATTTCAATAAAACTCTCTTAACTTGGACTTAAGCAAAAAAGGGTTCTTGTGGAAAAAAGAGCTACCTTAAATTTAGTTGTGTCTGGGTGGTAGGGTGAAGACTATTCCATGCTTTAATTGTGCGGGGGAACTCCATGGAGCAGCCAGCAACTGGATAGAAGAAATTGGTTTTGGGTAGAGACCATTCTTTAGACTCCCTCTGGTTGCTGTGTTTTTAGTTTAAAAGATACAGCGTGATAACAGGACAGGAAGGTCAGATTCGGAATGGGAGGGGGAGTTGAAGTGCTGAGCCACCGGGAGATCAGGTTGGTTAATGCGAACTGAGTGGAGGTGTTGTGCGAAGCGATCGCCAAGCCTGCGCTTGGTTTCACCGATGTTGATCAAACGCTGAATAACCATATTTTTGTTTGGAAGTGGAAAGAGATAATAGAACTTGCATTAATTGCAACGTGTAAAAATAGTTGAGATACTGTATTATAATTTTGCTGCATGTCATTGTGTTATATATCATGTCTTAAAACATAGAAACATAGAAATTAGGTGCAAGAGTAGGCCATTTGGCCCTTCGAGCCTGCACCACCATTCAATATGATTATGGCTGATCATCCAACTCAGTATCCCGTACCTGCCTTCTCTCCATACCCTCTGATCCCCTTAGCCACAAGGGCCACATCTAACTCCCTCTTAAATATAGCCAATGAACTGGCCTCAACTACCCTCTGTGGCAGAGAGTTCCAGAGACTCACCACTCTTATGTGAAAAAGGTTTTCTCATCTCGGTTTTAAAGGATTTCCCCCTTATCCTTAAGCTGTGACCCCTTGTCCTGGACTTCCCCAACATCGGGAACAATCTTCCTGCATCTAGCCTGTCCAACCCCTTAAGAATTTTGTAAGTTTCTATAAGATCCCCTCTCAATCTCTTAAATTCTAGAGAGTATAAACCAAGTCTATCCAGTCTTTCTTCATAAGACAGTCCTGACATCCCAGGAATCAGTCTGGTGAACCGTCTCTGCACTCCCTCTATGGCAATAATGTCCTTCCTCAGATTTGGAGACCAAAACTGTGTGCAATACTCCAGGTGTGGTCTCACCAAGACCCTGTACAACTGCAGTGGAACCTCCCTGCTCCGATACTCAAATCCTTTTGCTATGAATGCTAACATACCATTCGCTTTCTTCACTGCCTTGATTGGTGAATATGTTTAGTTTGTGACTTTATTTGAAGCAGAAATAATATGTGAATGCTTCATTGAGTATAATTCCGACTGGTAACTACGCACTTCGTCCGAGCACATTATCGCACGTGTCATGCAAGCCATCTTAAATGACCACCTAAACTGTCATTTGGCAACCTAAAAAGCTGCCAAGGTTGCCCGGCTGGCAACAGGGAAAAAAAGTTAAGCGAGAGCCCTGTTAACCGGTTATCATATTGCAACATTTTATGGATTGTAGAATAATTCCTGCGGATAGCAATTGTAATCCTATTATCTAAGAAAGTAGGCACATGGGTTCCGATAATGTAAATAATGTATATGTTAGGTTAGAAAACAAGTCCAGGGCAGTGGCAAAAAAAACAAAAAAAAAAAAAAAAAAAAAAAAAAAAAAAAAGATTGCTGGAGAAACTCAGCAGGTGCAGCAGCATCTATGGAGCGAAGGAAATAGGCGACGTTTTGGGCCGAAACCCTTCTTCAGACTGATGGGGGGGGTGGGGGTGCTAGCCCTTGCTGTCTCCTCCCCTTCCTTTACCCTCTAGCTGTCTCCTCCCATCCGCCCGCCCTCGGGCTCCTCCTCCTCCCCTTTTCCTTCCTTCTCCCCCCCCCCCCCACTTGAACACCAAGTCCAGGGCAGTGCTGGAGGTGTCCCATTGTCGAGGTGGGATTAGGGGTGTGCAGTTCGATTCTAAAAGCTGATGGGTGTGAGAAGGTTGCTATACTGAACCTGGAGGTGTGGGGCTTCAGGTTTGTGTACCTCCTGCCCGGCAGTAGCAGTGAGGAGAGGGCACGGCCCAGATGGTGGGGACCCGTGATGATAGATGCTGCCTTCTTGAGATGCTGTCGATGGTGGGGAGGGCTGTGCCTGCGATGGGCCGGGCTGAGTCCACCACTCTCTGCAGCCTCTTGGGTTCCTGTGCGTTGGAATCGCCACACCGGGCCATGGTGCAACCGGTCGGGATCATCTCGACAACACCTCCGCTGAACCTCTGTAAACTTTCAAGGAAGTAGAGGCACTGCTGCACCTTCTTCATGACAGTGAAGAAAGCGAATGGTATGTTAGCATTCATAGCAAAAGGATTTGAGTATAGGAGCAGGGAGGTTCTACTGCAGTTGTACAGGGTCTTGGTGAGACCACACCTGGAGTATTGCGTACAGTTTTGATCTCCAAATCTGAGGAAGGACATTATTGCCATAGAGGGAGTACAGAGACGGTTCACCAGACTGATTCCTGGGATGTCAGGACTGTCTTATGAAGAAAGACTGGATAGACTTGGTTTATACTCTCTAGAATTTAGGAGATTGAGAGGGGATCTTATAGAAACGTACAAAATTCTTAAGGGGTTGGACAGGCTAGATGCAGCAAGATTGCTCCCGATGTTAGGGAAGTCCAGGACAAGGGGTCACAGCTTAAGGATAAGGGGGAAATCCTTTAAAACTGAGATGAGAAGAACTTTTTGCACGCAGAGAGTGGTGAATCTCTGGAACTATCTGCCACAGAGGGTAGTTGAGGCCAGTTCATTGGCTATATTTAAGAGGGAGTTAGATGTGGCCCTTGTGGCCAAGGGGATCAGGGGGTATGGAGAGAAGGCAGGTACGGGATACTGAGTTGGATGATCAGCCATGATCATATTGAATGGCGGTGCAGGCTCGAAGGGCCGAATGGCCTACTCCTGCACCTAATTTCTATGTGCTGGCCCCAGGACAAGTTATCCGAGATGTTTGATAGAATGGCAGATGGGCCGAATGGCCTAATTCTGCTCCTACGCCTTATGAACATTATGAACTGCTAATTCTCTCCGCCGTTGAGCTGTCAAGGAAATGTGCTGCATAGTCTCCCAATATTCCCATTCTGGTCAACAATTATCTCCTTGGTTTTGTTGAGTGAGAGGTTGCTCTTGTACTTTTCAACCAAACTCTTTACAACGCAGTTTGATTTTTTAATTAGTTGCAACCACGTAAATTGGTACAACTGTATTCAAAACTACATTGGAAGATATATATGTTCAAGAAGGGACTGCAGATGCTGGAAAATCGAAGGTAGGCAAAAGTACTGGAGAAACTCAGCGGGTGAGGCAGCATCTATGGAGCGAAGGAAATAGGCAACGTTTCGGCCCCGGGTTCAGTCTGAAGAAGGGTTTCGGCCCGAAACGTTGCCTATTTCCTTCGCTCCATAGATGCTGCCTCACCCGCTGAGTTTCTCCAGCTTTTTTTTGTCTACCTTCGATTTTCCAGCATCTGCAGTTCCTTCTCAGAGACCTTATTCATCCTGATTTCAGAGTGAAGTAAGTGAAAGTAGCCTGCAATCATCTTCCATGCCTGCTTTTGTTTTGTGTTTTGCAAAACATAGAGTGTTCAGACAGAATACATTGATCCAGGTCCTCCTGTGCAGGAAGGTTGCTGGTTTACGAAGATAGACACAAAATGCTAAAGTAACTCAGCGGGACAGGCAGCATCTCTGGAGAGAAGAAATAGGTGAAGGTGTCGACCGAAATGTCACGTATTGCTTTCCTCCAACTTTGCTGCCAGTTCCTACTGTGTAGTTTTTCTTAAATTGTGATGTGGATAAATTGTCCTGCACTGTTTTAATTTTGCAAACCTCACTCCCCTTTTAGGCTGGGCTCGGTCCGTACTAAGTGCTCGTCCCAAAACAGCTGGAGAGCATTGAGAATTCATTTAAGAAGCCTAAACATTTCAAATTCATGCATTGAGGAAATTTGAAACACAACCACTTCCGCCATGTCTCCACAATTATAAAACCGCATTCCTGCTGCCAGTCCTGATCAAAACATCAATAAATACAAAACACATCTTTCACATATTTGCTTTTTTTCTATTTGTGAATTGGCTGACTGTTAATTTAAAGTAAACTTGGCCACTGTAATTGCATGTATTCTTTTCAGATAATGGCAGATAGAGGCACTAAACTGAATGATGTAGAACATAGCACAGTAACTAATTTTGTAGAGCATTTTGGAAAACTTAATTGTTAAGGTGGTAAAGTAGTGCAGCGGGTAGAGCTGCTGCCTCTCAACGCCAGAGACACAGGTTCGAAACTGACCCCGGGTGCTGGCTGCATGGAATTTTAAAGCGGAGGTTGACAGATTCATGATTAGTATGGGTGTCAAAGGTTATGGGGAGAAGGCACGAGAATGGGATTGAGAGGGAAAAATACATCAGCCATGATTGAATTGGATAGCAGACTCGATGGGCCAAATGGCCTACTTAGAAACATAGAAATTAGGTGCAGGAGTAGGCCATTCGGCCCTTCGAGCCTGCACCGCCATTCAATATGATCATGGCTGATCATCCAGCTCTGTATCCTGTTCCTGCCTTCTCTCATAGAAACATAGAAATGAGGTGCAGGAGTAGGCCATTCGGCCCTTCAAGCCTGCACCGCCATTCAATATGATCATGGCTGATCATCCAACTCAGTATCCTGTTCCTGCCTTCTCTCATAGAAACATAGAAACATAGAAATTAGGTGCAGGAGTAGGCCATTCGGCCCTTCGAGCCTGCACCGCCATTCAATATGATCATGGCTGATCATCCAACTCAGTATCCCGTTCCTGCCTTCTCTCCATACCCCCTGATCCCTTTAGCCACAAGGGCCACGTCTAACTCCCTCTTAAATATAGCCAATGAACTGGCCTCAACTACCTTCTGCGGCAGAGAATTCCAGAGATTCGCCACTCTCTGTGTGAAAAAAGTTTTCCTCATCTCGGTCCTAAAAGATTTCCCCCTTACCCTTAAACTGTGACCCCTTGTTCTGGACTTCCCCAACATCGGGAACAATTTTCCTGCATCTAGCCTGTCCAACCCCTCCAGAATTTTGTAAGTTTCTATAAGATCCCCCCTCAATCTTCTAAATTCTAGCGAGTACAAGCCGAGTCTATCCAGTCTTTCTTCATATGGAAGTCCTGACATCCCAGGAATCAGTCTGGTGAACCTTCTCTGTACTCCCTCTATGGCAAGAATGTCTTTCCTCAGATTACTTCTGCTCCTTGGCCTATGAACCTAAGAGTAACTCAGCGGGTCAGGTAGCATCTCTGGAAAACATAAATACTCGAAACACCACCTGTCCATGTCCTCCAGAGATGCTGCCTGACCCGCTGAGTTACTCCAGCACTTGGAGTCCATGTATGTTCAGTAGAAATAAGGAACTGCAGATGCTGGTTTAAAAAAAAAGACAAAAGGTACTGGAGTAACTCAGTGGTTCAGGCAGCATCTCTGGAGGACATGTTCAGTGTTTATTTACCTCTGAGATAATAAGCGAGTTCGGTATTCCAACTGCGCATGCGCAGGTCATAGGTCACTCGCGATACATTTAATTTCATTCCCCCCCCCCCCAGCCTATTCCTAACCCTAACCCCCCCCCCAAAACAAAGACATTAAACCATGTGTGTTATTCATCTTCAAGATCCCGCTCACTCACCGAACATAAAGCAATAAAAACGACAAAATCATCCTAGCTTGGTACAAAGGAACAATAAATGCAACCAATTCACAGTTTGAAACCAGTATTTTCTTACCTAGAAGAATCAAAGCTGGAAAATATGGATGAAACGCAGGCCTGTCTACACACAGCAGCACAGCTGCCGAGAATGTTTATCGCGAGTGACCTATGACCTGAACATGCGCAGTCGGAATACCGAACTCGCTTATTGAACTGAACTGAGTTGCACTGTGTAAATAAACAGACACTGAAATATTTGCTTTCCAGTTTCTGTTGTTTGGAATCATTAGAGTGATAATCGGAGTTTGTAGATGGAGCTACGTTTTGCAATTGCCCTTAGTTTCCTGCAAGCTGCAAGCACTCATGACTTATTGTAAATCTACACCTCCCACTTGCAGATTCCCCGTCTGAAGCTTCCATGCAGAGGTTGCAGGCGTAAATCCCATTCGCAGCTTGGATGGAATAGAACTGCCCATAGACTACAATAATAACACCAACATCTAAGCCATGCCTCCAGTATAGCTGAACTCCAGTCACTTTGAAGGTGGAGTCACAGATAGATAAGGTGGTCAAAAGGGCTTTTGGCACATTGGCTGTCATCAGTCAGAGTATTGAGTATAGACGTAGGGAGGTCATGTTGCAGTTGTATAAGACGTTGGTGAAGCCGATTTACTGTATTGTGTTCAGTTCTGGGCACCATGTTATAGGAAACATATTGTCAAACTGGAAATGGTACAGAGAAGATTTACGAGGATGTTGCCAGGACTAGAGGGTCTGAGCTATAGGGAGAGGTTGAGTAGGCTGGGTCTCTATTCCTTGGAGTGCAGCAGGATGAGGAGTGATTTATAGAGGTGTACAAAATCATGAGAGGAATAGATCGGGTGGATATACAGAGTCTTTTGCCCAGAGTAGGGGAATCGAGGAGCAGACACAGAGTTTAAGGTGAAGGGAAAAAGATTTAATAGGAATCTGAGGGGTAACTTTTTCACACAAAGGGTGGTGGGTGTATGGAACAAGCTGCCAGAGGAGGTAGTTGAGGCTGGGACTATCCCAACATTTAAGAAACAGTTAGACAGGTCCATGGATAGGACATGTTTGGAGGGATATGGACCAAACGCGGGCAGGTGGGACTATAGTAGTTGGGACATGTTAGCCGGTATGGGCGAGCTGGGCCGAAGGGCCTGTTACCACACTGTATCACTCTATGACACTGTGACTATGACTTTGAATATTGCTGAATACCTCTGATATACAAACAATCCAATCTCTGACACTCACAATTTAAAAAATGCTAAAAAAAATATTTACATTAATAATTAAATATTTAAATATAATTAAATCATGTCCCATTTTAGATATTAATTTTAAATAAACTAAGCAGGTAAAGTAATTAAAACAAGGTAGATTACCTTGTAGGCTGCATTCTAGGCCCCCACTGCAATTAGGGTAATTAAAACCCTTATCTCATTAAACATCTGATTTAAATTTTCCCCTCTCACCTTATAGTTTTGGACTTCTCCACCCTGGTGGCAAAGGTTCTGACTGTCGACCTTATCCATGCTCTTCATCATATTACATATTTCTATCAGGTCTCTCCTCAACCTCCGTTGTACCAGAGAAAACAATCCAAGTTTGTCCAACCTCTCCCCTTAGCTGGCACCCTCTAATCCAGTAGGTGTAGGAAGGAACTGCAGATGCTGGTTTAAACTGAAGATAGACACAAAATGCTGGAGTAACTCAGCGGGTCAGGCGGCATCTTTGGAGAGAAGATATGGATGACGTTTCGGGTCAAGATCCTGATTCCCTGTCTGAAGAAGCGTCTCAACCCAAAACTTCCTTCTCTCCAGCGATGCTGCCTGTTCGCGCTGAGTTACTCCAGCATCTTGTGTCTATCCTCTATGTCAATATTTACTACACTCTAAGCCAGGCTGCATTCAGGTCAACCTCTCCAAAGCCTCCACAACCTTCCTGTAATGGGGCGACCAGAACTGCACACAGCATTAACATTGATACTTGTCTGATGAAAATGTCCTTCTTGAATTTGCGAATTATTTAAATTCTATTTTAGCATTTAACACAAAATTCTGATTTTCCATTTTTGAAATTCTGAATCCAAAACCTTATAGACAATAGGTGCAGGAGTTGACCATTCGGCACCTCAAGCCAGCACCGCCATTCACTGTGATCATGGCTGATCATCCCCAATCAGTATCCCGTTCCTGCCTTCTCCTCGTATCCCCTGACTCTGCTATCTTCAAGAGCCCTATCTAGCTCTCTCATGAAAGCATCCAGAGCGGCTGGGCTTGTATATTCTGCAATTTACAAGGATTCACAAAATGCTGGAGTAACTCAGCGGGACCGGCAGAATCTCTGGAGAGAAGCAATGGGTGACGTTTCGGATCATGACCCTTCTTTCAGACTGAAGAAGGGTCTCGACCTGAAACATCACCCTTGCTTCTCTCCAAGAAATGTTGAGTTACTCCCCCTTACGTGCTCCGGCTGTGTGGACGCATGAAGTAAAATAAGTGGACAGGGGCTTAACTCAGCGGGACAGGCATCATCCCAGTCTTGAGCATAAATTCGGGACTAATATGTTGCCTGGGAATGGAATTCTCCAAGAACCATGGAATTTTGGGAACTATAAATCTTCCTCACTGGATGGATTTAAGCATCTAGGCTTCATCCATGTTTCCTGCGATTATTTAAACAAAACCAAAACCAGCCTCGACTAAAAATAGGTTGAAGCCAGTGGAGTGGGGTTGCTATGTACCGGCAGGCAGTCGAAGGCCATCTCCTTTGATTGGCTCGTTGGAGTTTTCAGCAAAGATCCTGTAGGATCTCCACAGATGTTGCCTGACCCGCTGAGTTACTCCAGCACTCTGTTTCCTTTTGTGGATTTTCATATTTGTCTTGAAGTGTTTAGTTTAATTTAGAGATACAGCGCGGAAACAGGCCCTTGGCCCACCGAGTCCGCACTGACCAGCGATTCCCGCAATTCACAGACAAACTCCATACAGACAGCACCTGTAGTCAGGATCAAACCCAAGACTCTGGCGCTGTGAGGCAGCAACTCTACTGAAACGCCACTATGCAGCCTAATGGAACGATTCTATATTTCAAAATACAATGCATTAACCAACATGTCCTTGATTGGCCTTGAGGCGACTCAGTCGACAGCCCCAAAGCAGCAAAGCATCTTTTGGTTGCCATGTTATTACACCTTGTCATAACACCTAGGTATGGGAGATAACATCCATAGATAATGAAATGGAGCTGCCCAGAATTGTAGTGCACCAATACAGGTGAGATCTATCCTTGTGTTGGAAGGAACTGCAGATGTTGGTTTAAGCCCAAGATATAAACAGCTGGAGTAATTCAGCGAGACAGGCAGCATCTCTGGAGAGAAGGATAAGGTGACGTTTTGGATCAAGACCCTTCCTCAGACTGAGATACAGGGGAAAAAAGAAACAAGAGATAGAGATGGTGATATAGAGATGTAGAACAAATTAATGAAAGATTTGCAAAAAGTAATGATGGTAAAGGCATTGTTAGCTGTAGGCAGTAGAACATCGGAACCACAAACCCTAGATGCATCACCATCTCCAAATTTGAGGAAGGACATTCTTGCTATTGAGGGAGTGCAGCATAGATTTACAAGGTTAATTCCCGGGATGGCGGGACTGTCATATGCTGAGAGAATGGAGCGGCTGGGGTTGTACACTCTGGAATTTACAAGGATGAGAAGGATCTTATTGAAACATATAAGATTATTAAGGGATTGGACATGCTAGAGGCAGGAAACATGTTCCCGATGTTGGGGGAGTCCAGAACCAGGGGCCACAGTTTAAGAATAAAGGGTAAGCCATTTAGAACAGAGATGAGGAAACACTTTTTCACACAGAGAGTTGTGAGTCTGTGGAATTCCCTGCCTCAGAGGGTGTCCATCTTTAATTTTCTTGGCCCCGCTCTGGGAGTAGAAGCAGGGGCGGATCCGGACCACAACGGCCGTGAGCCCCAGGCCGAGCTCGGCGATCGTTTGCCTGCTTCTGCTGCTGTTGAAGGTGAGACGTTGCGTCGCGCCAGGGTCTTGGGCCTGTCCCACTTTGGCCGTCAGTTACGCAACAGGCCGTTGGCGCGCGAAGATTTCGTTCAGTACAAAATTACGCAGCGCCGTGCGATACCGCGCACAACTACATACAGCTCCGCGCTTCTCAGTGGGACCGGCCCCGCGCGGCCACACGATGCACGTGAGCTTCAACGCGACCGCGAGCTCGCGTTATTTGCGTGCCAAGGACACGTAAGTGGGACAGGGCCTTTACTCCAGCATATTGCGTCTATTCAAATGCTCACCACCAGTACTTGCCTAACATAATATCTGGGAAACAATATGTGGCATCACATGTAATGCAGGGGATGGGAGCCACTGGGCAAAAGATTTTAGTTAATTAATCTGAACGACAACATTTATTTGAATTGATTTAATAAGCCAACTGAAGTTAATAATTTGAACACTAAACTAATTATATTTATAAATATGAGCTGCAATATATGGGATCATGTGGGCGTTTTGTTTTAGGTGAATTTACATACGGTTAATGTTTACAATTCAAGGAAGATCAGTGTTAAAATCTAGAGACATTGAGTCATAAAGGCATACAGCATGGAAACAGGCCCTTCGACCCGACTCATCCATGGTGACCAAGGTGCCCCATCTACGCTAGTCCCACCAGCCCATGTTTGGCCCATATCCTGCTAAACCTTTCCTATCCCCACACCTCCCCAAATGTCCTGTAAATATTTAGGATGGAACTGCAGATGCTGGTTTGCACCAAAGGTAGACACAAAAATGCTGGAGTAACTCAGCGGGTCGAGTCGAGACCTTTCTACAGACTAGAGTCAGGGGAGAGAGAGAGAGACACAGATAAGGAAGGGTAAGGTGTGAAAATGTAATATCAAAGGGGACGAAGTATAAGGAAAATAGATTAGATCATTGTTAGGTTGGGGACTGAGAACACTGCGGGATGCGGTGTTGGGAATGATTGAGGAGGAGATCTGTGGTCTGTGGGTCAGAAAGTCAAGGCCCCAGAGATAGTGGGGGGGAGCTGATTCCTAGCTCCCGGAGTTTGGAGATGTCCTCCATTGTCAGAGTGAGAACAAACACAAATTGGAGGAACAGCACCTCGTACTTCACTTGGGCAGCTTACACCCCAGCGGTATGAACATTGACTGCTCTAATTTCAAGTAACTCCTGCATCGCCTCTCTCTCTGTCCCTGCCCCAGGCTAGTCTTGCCAGTTCCACTGTTCGCATCCAAACTTTAGTCATTCCCAGAAGGAAATTGTTCTGCCAACAGTTGCAACACACAAGGTACACGAAAACTTGAAATTAATAGTGACACAAAAAGAAAGAGACAAGCGATGTTGTCTGGTTGCCGTGTGCACAGCGCCTTCACCGGAAAAAATGAACAAACAAACAAACAAACACTGACTTATCCCCATGGCAGAGGATTCTAAACTAGAGTGCCCCCCCCTCCCCCCCACTGGGCCCCCCTTTGTTCTCCCACCGTTCCTCACGGCCGTCCCCCCACACTGGGTCCTCATTGTCTTACCCATCCCCCCTCATGTTCATCGAGGCTCCCGCGTCGCTGAGTCCCACCACCACCCTGTTGCAGCGAGGCTCACACTGCTGCCGAGGCTCCCATTGCCGCTGCCGCCGAAGCTCCTTCGGTCCAGACAGGCCTTGCCGTCAGGCTTCACCGCAGTCCCCTGGGAGGTCTGTGGGACGAACCGGGCGGCGTGGATGTTAAGTAGCAATGTTACAAAATTTTGAGATTTAAAAAATCAAGTCTGCAATTTATCCCATCAGATAAAGCAAAACAATAAGTTTAATTTGACACCTAATTCACTTTCATATCTCAAGTAATAAAAAAGGTATGGCCATTTTCATACTCGGAAATTAGCATCTTGTTCCCTATTGATTTTTTATGGACATAACAAAAAAGCTGTGATCATGGACAGTCAAAAGCCCATAACCTTCTTAAAAATTAAGAGAACTTAATGAAATTTTCAGTTATCATAGATTGAACCATTCTGAAACAAATATAAAATAATCTTACTTGGAGGACCAGAAATTAAAGCATATAATTAGTTAGTTACCCAATTGTAGCTAATTTCAAACTTCAATTACTAGATCTAAACATCTATCCATTTCTTAATAAATGATTAACATTTTTAAATAGCCCAAGTGTCCAAATAATATTCACAAATAATTCACAATAAAACATGATTTTTAAATCTCATTTACATCAATTTATAGGCCAAATGGAAGGAATTTAGTGCTCAATTGCTGTAAATTAAAGTCATTTTAAATCGGTTTTCTAGTGGGTTCCTGTGAACGCGCTGGTTTAGAACGTTCACATTGCAGTGGATTTGTGCCCTCAAATGCTCAGAAAAATACTGCGGGATATAAAGAGCCCAAAATGAACTATTCGCTATAGAAAACTTTATACACAGGGTTCTTAAGAAGCCCCTTTTAATGTAAAAATAAGGTACATACCTTTAATTGTTTGCTTTATAAAACCCTGGGGCTGCGAGAGGTTGCGGGTTGAGAGAGTGATTTTTAAACTACTATAACTATTATACAAGGCCATAAAAACTAATAATACCTTTTGTGACGGGGTCTTTCAGCGATTTTCCGTTAATGATTTACTAGGCTGAACATTTTCGATTGGAACAGCCTAGTAAAAATCGCGTTTTAAACCCGCCCCCTCTAAACAGCGCCAAAATCACACACACGGGGCTGGGACAGATTCTCAATGACGATTCAGGTAGGTTTTGTAACATACCTATGTTAAGAGGGTGGATCGGGCTCGCGCGGCTCCCCGGGACACTGGGACACTTGGTTATCACCTCTCCCCCAGCCAACAATGGACCATTCTGGGCTCCATTTTTCCTTGGTCATCTGTGCCGGCTCTGATTTGTTTTGAGCCTTTTCATTAGAGATTTCCCTCCCCCCTGACTCTCTGTCTGAAGAAGGGTCCCAGCCCAAAACATCACCTATCCATGTTTGCCAGAGATGCTGCCTGACCCTCTGAGTTACCCCGGTACTTTGTGTGCTTTTGTGTGTAAACCAGCACCTGCAGTTCCGTGTTTCTATGTTAGAATATATCTGGGCAAGTTTGCATTTGTTGCTGTGGATACCAGTGTTGTAAACGCACTGGGACATGATCATGGCTAGTCCTTGCCGGGTTACTCCAACATTTTGTGTCTATCTTCGGTGTAAACCAGCATCTGCATTTCCTTCCGACACATTTTGGAGATGAGTTTGGATGGGTTTGTGGCATTGAAATCCGAGCTATTGTGGATAAATCGGTGTCTAATGTTGGAGTTTAATAGTTGCCTAGATGTTCTCAAGATGAGTTTCGGGTGGTGGAGATGACGTCTGCAGTGGACCTGTTGCAACGATAAGCAAATTGTACTGGGTCAAGTGTGACTTGGAGGCTGGAGTTAATGTGTGCTATCACTAGTCCCTCAAAGCACTTCACCATGGTGCGCATAGAACCACTGGATGGGAATCATTGAGTAAGTAAGTAAATAAGTTTATTGGCCATGTATTCACATACAAGGAATTTGCTTTGGTGCTCCGCCCACAAGCAACAACATGACATGTTGTTCTACTGCAGTTGTACAGGGTCTTGGTGAGACCACACCTGGAGTATTGCGTACAGTTTTGGTCTCCAAATCTGAGGAAGGACATTATTGCCATAGAGGGAGTGCAAAGACGGTTCACCAGACTGATTCCTGGGATGTCAGGACTGTCTTATGAAGAAAGACTGGATAGACTTGGTTTATACTCTCTAGAATTTAGGAGATTGAGAGGGGATCTTATAGAAACTTACAAAATTCTTAAGGGGTTGGACAGGCTAGATGCAGGAAGATTGTTCCCGATGTTAGGGAAGTCAGGACAAGGGGTCACAGCTTAAGGATAAGGGGGAAATCGTTTAAAAACCGAGATGAGAAGAACTTTTTTCACACAGAGAGTGGTGAATCTCTGGAACTCTCTGCCACAGAGGGTAGTCGAGGCCAGTTCATTGGCTATATTTAAGAGGGAGTTAGATGTGGTCCTTGTGGCTAAGGGGATCAGGGGGTATGGAGAGAAGGCAGGTACGGGATACTGTGTTGGATGATCAGCCATGATCATATTGAATGACGGTGCAGGCTCGAAGGGCCGAATGGCCTACTCCTGCACCTAATTTCTATGTTTCTATGTTTCTATGTTTCTATGACATACAGTGACAGTTATGAATGACTCAGAAAACATTAAACATTAATAATAATAAAACATTAATGATAAAACACCATTGATCAAGCATGTGAACCAACAAAATACCAGATCAAAGGGAGGCTACAGATTTTTGGCTGTTGAGTAGAGCTACTACTCGTGGATAAAAACTGTTTTTATGTCTGGCTGTGGCAGCTTTGACAGTCCAGAGTCACCTTACCTTTCTTCAGCACCGGGATGATGGTGGTCTTTTTGAAGATAGACACAAAAATGCTGGAGTAACTCAGCGGGACAGGTAGCATCTCTGGAGAGAAGGAATGGGTGACGTTTCGGGTGGAGACCCTTCTACTGACTGGGGGTCCTGAGACTGAAGTGTTTTTGAAGCAGGTGGGGACATTGAGAGCTTTACCACCTGTGTTCAACAGCACATGCGCTATGTTACTCAGTAATCTATGACTCATTGTCCTATTTTTATTAAAGATGGACACCAAGTGCTGGAGTAACTCAGCGGATCAGGCACCATCTCTGCAAGAAAAGGATAGAAACATAGAAAATAGGTGCAGGAGGAGGCCATTCGGCCCTTTGAGCCTGCACCGCCATTCAATATGATCATGGCTGATCATCCAACTCAGTATCCTGTACCTGCCTTCTCTCCATACCCCCTGATCACTTTAGCCACAATGGCCACATCTAACTCCCTCTTAAATATAGCCAATGAACTGTGGCCTCAACTACCTTCTGTGGCAGAGAGTTCCAGAGATTCACCACTCTCTGTGTGAAAAATGTTTTTCTCATCTCGGTCCTAAAAGATTTCCCCCTTATCCTTAAACTGTGACCCCTTGTTCTGGACTTCCCCAACATCAGGAACAATTTTCCTGCATCTAGCCTGTCCAACCCCTTAAGTATTTTGTATGTTTCTATAAGATCCCCCCTCTATCTTCTAAATTCTAGCGAGTACAAGCCGAGTCTATCCAGTCTTTCTTCCTATGAAAGTCCTGACATCCCAGGAATCAGTCTGGTGAACCTTCTCTGTACTCCCTCTATGGCAAGCGAAGCTTCGGGTCGGGATCCTTCTTAGGTTAGAAATACTGCTGAGGTGAACATAGATCTCAAATACGTCATATGTGTTCATATGTAAGGAGAACTGGGAATAACGTCACTAATTTATTTTAAGTTAAAATAAAATGGGATAATGTTCTATAGAGGTGATGAGTAGGAAAGACATTTACAAAACATTTAAACAGACTGTGGAATATTTTGGCATGTCAAAATAATCTTGTATGTTATTATGAAATCATATTCTCTGACTGCTGGCCCCAATTATATAGAATATTAATCACTCCAGATTTTCATAACATGAATCATTGTCTCTGATGAGTTTGCTCAAAGGTAACCATTAAGACATTTTTGCCCAACCCATGCACAACTCATTGTGTGAATCTCTGTAATTAGGTGGTTAAACCAGCAATGATACTGAAACTAGTTGGAGCCAAGTCAATGATGCTGTAATGGGTGGTTGAGACATATGCGTTCTCTTTCTTTAATCCAGTCAAGCTATCTCTTTACTCAGAGAGTGGTAGCTGTGTGGAATGAGCTTCCAGTGAAGGTGGTGGAGGCAGGTTCGTTTTTATCATTTAAAAATAAATTGGATAGTTATATGGACGGGAAAGGAATGGAGGGTTATGGTCTGAACGCAGGTATATGGGACGAGGGGAGAATACGTGTTCGGCACGGACTAGAAGGGTCGAGATGGCCTGTTTCCGTGCTGTAATTGTTATATGGTTATATTATATTATATGGTTATCTGCAGATTTTGGCACAATTCATCTTCTCGATCTCCTGTGTGGGAAGGAACTGCAGATGCTGGTTTAAATCGAAGGTAGACACAAAATGCTGGAGTAACTCAGCGGGTGAGGCAGCATCTCTGGAGAGAAGGAATGGGTGATGTTTCAGGTGGAGACCCTTCTTCAGATGTCGGGGAGTCTAAGATTACATTTTGAGAAGCTTTACATTTGTCAGAAGTTCTGTTCCATAGCCACGGACTCCTCTTCTCCAACTACCAACTGTCTGAAACAAGATCAGACTATATGCTGTCTTGATCTCGTACTCGGCCAATGTCAATGTTCTGACGTACAGCGACATTTGTTTTTTGCGTACAGTTCAGTAAAGTATTGCCATTCCTCAGCACAATCCCCGATTCGGACAAGGTGTATAGAAATCGTCCATGATCAGCCATGATCATATTGAATGGCGGTGCAGGCTCGAAGGGCCGAATGGCCTACTCCTGTACCTAATTTCTATGTTTCTATGTTTCTATGTTTCTATTGAGACCACATGCAAGAGTCACCAGGTTTTGGCTCCATTTTTGAAGTCAAGTCCGGTCCGCGCTCTCAGTCTCCTGGAGCGGGTCCCAATTCAGGCGAGCCCCAGGCTGTTGCAGGGCCTCCAGTCGTCGTCCAGTGAACCATCGTCCCTCTCCTGGCCTGGCTCCCTCAGCCTTGTTGCCCGGGGGCACCTCCCGCAGCTGACCATGAGGGGGGGGGGGGGGGGGGTGTGAGACTCCGGTTCACCCTGCGACCGGCCTTGCTCCTCACGTCCGGCGTCACCGGCTCCCTCTGTCCTCCCCTCCGGTTCTCCGGTCCTCAGAACGAGCAGGGGTCAGTCCCGCTGGTCGTACTTTGGGATTCGGTTATCATTGCCAAGATAACTCCTTACACCGATAAACATCATCAGGTGATAGACACATCAAGTGCTGGAGTAACACAGCGGGTCAGGCAGCATCTGTGGAGAAAAGGAATAGGTGACGTTTCGTGGTCGAGACCCTTCTTCATCATCTGGTGCTCCCTCTCCTGCAGTTGCTGTTGAAACCTGCCATCAACAATTTATTATGTGTAAACTTAATTATATCAACATTCACTGGCTGGATTTCTCATTCAAATATGCACAAAATCATTCGGAACTCCACAGCCTGTGTTCCATCACCCACCATCCCTGTACTTGCTGATCTGCTGGTTAAATAATGTCCCAACAACAATGTCCTCATAGAATCATAGACAGTCATGGAGTGATACAGTGTGGAAACAGGCCCAACTTGCCCACACCAACCACTATGTCCCAGCTACACTAGTCCCACTTGCCTGTACTTGCCCCATATCTCTCTAAACCTGCAGTATCTTATCCGTGTACCTGTCTAAATGTTTCTTAAACGTCGGGATTGTACCTGCCTCAACTATCTTCTCCAGCAGCTCATTCCATACACCCACCACCCTTTTGCCTCTCAGGTTCCGATTTCTCCCCTCACCTCATCTCGCCCCTCACATGTTAGTTCTTGAAATCCTAACAGGTCACTTTCGACCAACGATTCAGATTTTATTGGGGAAAGTGAGCAGTTTTGTGATCGACTACATGAGTTGTGCATGGCAGTGTACCTGATCACCTGTATGCAAAAGTCATGACAATTCCTTCAAAAACAGCTGAAGTGTTACCTCACCCTCATTTTCCTATCTCCCCTCTAATTAGTCTTGCTCCAGAATCAGTAAAAACCATCGTTTGACTGGTCATGGCACGGTGGCGCAGCGGTAGAGTTGCTGCCTCACGGCGCCAGAGACCCGGGTTCCATCCTGACTACGGGTGCTGTCTGTACGGAGTTTGCACGTTCTCCCTGTGACTTGCATGGGTTTTCAGCGGGTGCTCCAGTTTCCTCTCACACTCCAAGGACGTACAGGTTTGTAATTTAATTGGCTTTGGTAACTTGTAAATTGTCCTTAGTGTGTAGAATAATGCTAGTGCAGGAGGTAATCGCTGGTTGGGACGGACTCGGTGGGCCGAAGGGCCTGTATCCATGCTGTAGCCAAATTCCTTGTATGTGAATACTTGGCCAATAAACTTATTCATTCGTTCATTCGTTCATATCTCTAAAGTCTAAAGTCTGAGGTAGAATAGCTAAATGGCATCAAGTTGGGAAAAGGGGAAGTACAACGGGATCTGGGGGTCCTTGTTCATCAGTCTATGAAAGTAACCGTGCAGGTACAGCAGGCAGTGAAGAAAGCGAATGGCATGTTGGCCTTTATAACACGAGGAATCGAATATAGGAGCAAAGAGGTCCTTCTGCAGTTGTACAGAGCCCTAGTGAGACCACACCTATTGTGTGCAGTTTTGGTCCCCTAATTTGAGGAAGGACATTCTTGCTATTGAGGGAGTGCAGCGTAGGTTTACAAGGTTAATTCCCGGGATGGCGGGACTGTCATATGCTGAGAGAATGGAGCAGCTGGGCTTGTATACTCTGGAGTTTAGAAGGATGAGAGGGTATCTCATTGAAACATATAAGATTGTTAAGGGCTTGGACACACTAGAGGCAGGAAACTTGTTCCCGATGTTGGGGGAGTCCAGAACCAGGGGCCACAGTTTAAGAATAAGGAGTAAGCCATTTAGAACGGAGACAAGGAAACACTTTTTCTCACGGAGGGTGGTGAGCCTGTCAGAGGGTGATGCAACATAATGGCAAGTTAATCTCCCAGGGCTGCACGCAATCCATATCCATCCATTCCCTACAGCTCTATGTGCCTACCTAAACGCCTCTAACACCACTGTAGTATCGGCTTCCACGACTACCCCTGACACTGTGTTTCAAGCATTCACCACTATGTGCAATAAAAACCTCTCTCTCACATCCCCTTTCAACGTTTCCTCTCTGAACTCAAATTATGGGCTCTAGTCTTCGATATTTCCTCCCTGGGACAAAAGGTTCCATATTTTCCCAGCTTCCAGCATTCCAAAGAAAACAATCACATCTTGTCCAACCTTTCCCTACAACTAATGCCCCTAATCCAGGCATCATTCTGGTAAAGAGTCTGAAGAAGGGTTTCGGCCCGAAACGTTGCCTATTTCCTTCGCTCCATAGATGCTGCCTCACCCGCTGAGTTTCCCCAGCAATTTTGTGTACCTTCATTCTGGTAAATCTCCTCTGCACCCTCTGCAAGGCTCCACACCCTTCCTGTAATGGGGAGACTAGGACTGCTCGCAATACTCCAAATTCTGCTCATCAATGCTTTTATAAAGTCGCAACGTGACTTCCTGACTCTTGCACAAAATACCCCGACCAATGAAGACAAGCAGACCATACACCTTCTTTACTGCTCTTGTGGTCTCGTCTTTCCTGTCCGTCTTCCACGTTTCGGCAACAACGGGAAAGCAGACTATTATCTAAATGGTGGCCGATTGGGAAAGGGGGAGATGCAGCGAGACCTGGGTGTCATGGTACACCAGTCATTGAAAGTAGGCATGCAGGTGCAGCAGGCAGTAAAGAAAGCGAATGGTATGTTGGCTTTCATTGCAAAAGGATTTGAGTATAGGAGCAGGGAGGTTCTACTGCAGTTGTACAGGGTCTTGGTGAGACTACACCTGGAGTATTGCGTACAGTTTTGGTCTCCAAATCTGAGGAAGGACATTACTGCCATAGAGGGAGTGCAGAGACGGTTCACCAGACTGATTCCTGGGAAGTCAGGACTGTCTTATGAAGAAAGACTGGATAGACTTTTTTTCACACAGAGAGTGGTGAATCTCTGGAACTCTCTGCCACAGAGGGTAGTTGAGGCCAGTTCATTGGCTATATTTAAGAGGGAGTTAGATGTGGCCCTTGTGGCTAAGGGGATCAGGGGGTATGGAGAGAAAGCAGGTACGGGATACTGAGTTGGATGATCAGCCATGATCATATTGAATGGCGGTGCAGGCTCGAAGGGCCGAATGGCCTACTCCTGCACCTAATTTCTATGTTTCTATGTTTCAAATGTTGACATCGCTCTCATCGTCCGTCCTGAAAAGGGCACAAGTATCCGGCGCCAATCAGTGGGAGCCATCACTTGTTGCAACAGATGATGGTGGTAGCAGAATTAGCTCGGGATACTTCCAGTTTGCTGTCTCTTCACGTGGACCCTTCTGCTACGGGGCTGCTCTTGTGGTCAATTCCTGTTTTTGCCCATTGACAACTGTTTTAAGTATTTGAAGCCATTTGTTTTGAGACTTTAAACATTTTTTAGAAAAAAACAAACAAGAAATGTTAATAGTTGAAGTATTTGTAATAGTTTTAAAATATCTTGAAACGAACATCATTATCAGTAATCCTCCCTAGCACCTAGAGAGCATCTTGCACTTTACCAGCTAGCATCTAAAGTGTCATGGTGGTGCAGTGGTAGAGTTGCTGCTATCCAACCCCAGAGGCTCCGGTTCGATCCTGACTACGGGTGCTGTCTGTACGGAGTTTGTACGTTCTCCCCTTGACCTGCCTTTTTTTCCCGGATACCTCCAGTTTCCTCCCACACTCCAAAGACGTACAGGTTTACAGGTTAATTGGCTTGGTGTCATTGTAAATTGTCCCTGGTGTGTGTGTGGGTAGTGTTAGATACGGGGATCGTTGGTCGGTGCAGACACGGTGGGCGGAAATGTTTGTTTCCACGCTGTATTTCGAAACGAAACTAAACACCAAACCTCTTTGAGATGTCCACACTCCAGTTCTGGCCTCCTGGACTGTCAATACCATAAAGTGTGTGATCTGTTGCAGCTTTCTTTCAGATGTTTTTATAAAACGCTAGTTGAAGCAACATGGGACATAAGTCATGTACAAGGCACTCTCTAAATTGTGGTATTTCATTGAGCTATGACTGTGAATATTCCCCAACACGCATGGAGAAATTGCACACAGAATATTGCATCAGGGCTATTAATATTTCTCATGAAGTTACGAAAGACACTCAGAACACCTCAGGAAAATAAAATATGACCTTGTCCATCCCTGAACAAAATAGAGTTTTGCAATGAAAATTCCTCAATTATCAAGTCAGGTCAAGAGAATTTATTGTCATGTGTCCCAGATAGGACCATGAAATTCTTGCTTTGCTTCAGCACAACAGGATATAGTAGGCATAAATACAGATCAGATCAGTGTGTCCATATACCATAGAATATATATACACACACATAAATACACAGATAAAGTTCAATAGGCTGTTACAGTTCATAGTTTGTTTGAAGTTGTGTTTAATAGTCCGATGGCTGTGGGGAAGTAGCTATTCCTGAACCTGGATGTTGCAGATTTCAGGCTCCTGTACCTTCTACCTGAAGGCAGCAGGGAGATGAGTGTGTGGCCAGGATGGTGTGGGTCCTTGATGATGCTGCCAGCCTTTTTGAGGCAGCGACTGCGATAGATCCCCTCGATGGTGGGGAGGTCAGAGCCGATGATGGACTGGGCAGCGGTTACGACTTTTTGCAGTCCTTTTCCGCTCCTGGGCGCTCAGGTTGCCGAACCAAGCCACGATGCAACCGGTCAGCATGCTCTCTACTGTGCACCTGTAGACGTTCGAGAGAGTCCTCCTTGACAAACCGACTCTCCGTAATCTTCTCAAGAAGTAGAGGCGCTGATGTGCTTTCTTTACGATTGCATCAGTGTTCTGGATCTTCGGAAATATGCACGTCCAGGAATTTGAAGTTCTCGACCCTTTCCACCATCGATCTGTTGATATAAACGGGACTGTGGGCCCCCATCCTACCCCTTCCAAAGTCCACAATAAGTTCCTTGGTTTTGCATGTGTTGAGAGCCAGGATATTGTGCTGGCACCATTTGGTCAATCAATCCTGAATATTGCAGTTATTATAACCATTTAGTTGTGATGAGGGAAATCAATAATCTGTAGGCTAAGTATAGGGTTATTCATGTATCTGACTCCGCGTATAGTCATGCTGTTTAAGTGTAGTCAGTAGTGACTTTGAAGATATAGAACAAAGTTGCACAGTACAGAAATACAGAACTTGTGGCAATAATCAAGGACCTTTGTCCTATGGCATTAAGTTGGAATTTATTTTAGGCCAGAATCTAAGAGAATGCATACCTTAAAGCTGTGCTTCTGAAACGATTTCAGTGTAATTCACCATTGAGTCTTTATCACAAACTTTCATTCACACCTAAATACATTTTCTTATGTTTTTTGGTAATTTTTGTCTTATTCCCTCAGGGTCAGGCAGCATCTTTGGAGAACATGGATAGGAGATGTTTCTTGAGATTGAAGAAGGGTTCTGACCCAAAGTTTCGCCTATGCATATCGTCCAAAGATGCTGCCTGTCCCGCTGAGTTACTCCAGCGCTCTGTGAAACATCACCTATCCATAGAAACATAGAAATTAGGTGCAGGAGTAGGCCATTCGGCCCTTCGAGCCTGCACCGCCATTCAATATGATCATGGCTGATCATCCAACTCAGTATCCCGTACTTGCCTTCTCTCCATACCCTCTGATCCCCTTAGCCACAAGGGCCACATCTAACTCCCTCTTAAATATAGCCAATTAACTGGCCTCGACTACCCTCTGCGGCAAAGAGTTCCAGAGATTCACCACTCTCTGTGTGAAAAAATTCTTCTCATCTCGGTTTTAAAGGATTTCCCCCTTATCCTTAAGCTGTGACCCCTTGTCCTGGACTTCCCCAACGTCGGGAGCAATCTTCCTGCATCCATGTTCTCCACAGATGCTGCCTGACCCGCTGAGTTACTCCAGCACTCTGTGAAACGTCACCTATCCATGTTCTCCACAGATGCTGCCTGACCCGCTGAGTTACTCCAGTACTCTGTGTCTTCAGTCATCTGTAACATTGTGGAAGGACTCCATTGAGGCATCATCTGCTCCGTCATCAAGAACCCTATTGCTAAGATTCTAGTTAGAATAAGCATTAAACCTTGACAATGTTATAGACGACGCAATAGTATGTGAATGGTATGTTAGCATTCATAGCAAACTGATTTGAGTATAGAAGCAGGGAGGTTCTACTGCAGTTGTACAGGGCCTTGGTGAGACCACACCTGGAGTATTGTGTACAGTTTTGGTCTCCTAATCTGCGGAAAGACATTCATGCCATAGAGGGAGTACAGAGAAGGTTCACCAGACTGATTCCTGGGATGGCAGGACTTTCATATGAAGAAAGACTGGATAGACTCGACTTGTACTCGCTAGAATTTAGAAGATTGAGGGGGGACCTTATAGAAACTTTCAAAATTCTTATGGGGTTGGACAGGCTAGATGCAGGAAGATTGTTCCCGATGTTGGGGAAGTCGAGAACAAAGGGTCACAGTTTAAGGATAAGGGGGAAGTCTTTTAGGACCGAGATGAGAAAAACATTTTTCACACAGAGAGTGGTGAATCTCTGGAATTCTCTGCCACAGAAGGTAGTTGAGGCCAGTTCACTGGCTATATTTAAGAGGGAGTTAGATGTGGCCCTTGTGGCTAAAGGGATCAGGGGGTATGGAGAGAAGGCAGGTACAGGATACTGAGTTGGATGATCAGCCATGATCATATTGAATGGCGGTGCAGGCTTGAAGGGCCGAATGGCCTACTCCTGCACCTATTTTCTATGTTTCTATAACATGGTGGCACAGCGGTAGTGTTGCTGCCTTACGGCGTTTACAGCACCAGCCCCGGGTTCGATCCTGACTATGGGTACTGTCTGTACGGAAGTTTGTACGTTCTCCCCGTGACCTGCGTGGGTTTTCTCCGAGAACTTCGGTTTCCTCCCACACTCCAAAGACGTACAGATTTGTTGGTTAATTGTAAATGTAAAAATTGTCCTTAGTGCGTGCGGGGTAGTGTTCATGTGCGGGGACCACTGGATGCTGAGGACTCGGTGGGCCAAAGGGCCTGTTTCCATGCTGTATCTCTAAACTAAAACTGTCTAAATGTCTAAGTTAGTCATTAAATGTATTGATAGTTGGGCATGATGGGAGGCATCATTCAAACTGGTCATTACAAGTCCCTGGATTCAGATTCAGATTCAGATTCAGATTCAGATTCAGATTCAATTTTAATTGTCATTGTCAGTGTACAGTACAGAGACAACGAAATGCATTTAGCATCTCCCTTGAAGAGCGACATAGCAAACGATTTGAATAAAAAATAATAAGTGTCCGGGGGGGGGGGGGGTGGTGATTGGCAGTCACCGAGGTACGTTGTTGAGTAGAGTGACAGCTGCCGGAAAGAAGCTGTTCTTCGACCTGCTGGTTCGGCAACGGAGAGACCTGTAGCGCCTCCCGGATGGTAGGAGGGTAAACAGTCCATGGTTGGGGTGAGAGCAGTCCTTGGCGATGCTGAGTGCCCTCCGCAGACAGCGCTTGCTTTGGACAGACTCAATGGAGGGGAGCGTGGAACCGGTGATGCGTTGGGCAATTTTCACCACCCTCTGCAATGCCTTCCGGTCGGAGACAGAGCAGTTGCCATACCATACTGTGATGCAGTTGGTAAGGATGCTCTCGATGGTGCAGCGGTAGAAGTTCACCAGGATCTGAGGAGACAGATGGACCTTCTTCAGTCTCCTCAGGAAGAAGAGACGCTGATGAGCCTTCTTGACAATACTACGATCTGACAATACTATTGCTGAGAATCACAATATTTGGACCTGGAGGAATTGTTCCTTTCTGGTTAACGAAATCTGGTTGACGAGTGTGTGTGAAGTGTTGTGTGGATTCTATTGTAGGTTGGCATGGACATGGAGCACAGAGGGGCCTTGTGTCCATGCTGTCTGCCCACAAAGTAAACTTTAGTCATCTGGCAGTAAAGTAAAACGTGATGAAAAGGGACTGAGGCCAGGGTGTGGGGAGAGCTGGGATTTGAAGGTCTACAGCTTGAGTGTGGTGAAGATAGACACAAAAAGCCGGAGTAACTCAGTGGATCAGGCAGCATCTCTGGAGAAAAGGAATAGGTGGCGTTTCTTCTTCTGAAGAGTCTCCACCCAAAACGTCACCTATTCCTTTTCTCCGGAGATGCTGTCTGACCCGCTGAATTACTCCAGCACTTTCTGTCTATCTTCAGTATAAACCAGCATCTGCAGTTCCTTCCGACACACTGCATGTGGTGATTGAGCAGTCAGGAGAGGATGACATTCAGAGTCTGAAGAAGGATCCCAACTCGAAACGTCACCTATCCGTGTTCTCCTCACATGTTTAATCAATAATGTTTTATTATTAATGTTTAATGTTTTATGTGTCGTTCCTAACTGTCACTGTATGTCGTGTTGTCACTTGCGGGCGGAGCACCAAGACAAATTCCTTGTATGTGAATACTTGGCCAATAAACGTATTCATTCAGAGATGCTGCCTGACCCGCTGAGTTGCCCCAGCACTTTGTGTCCTTTTGTGTAAACCAGCATCTGCAGTTCCTTGTTTCTAGGTTGGAACATATCTGGTCAAGTTTGCATTGGGTGCTGTGGATACCAGTGTGGTAAATGTACTGGGTCAGCATGACTAGTCATTGAGCGGAGATGTTCAGTACTGTAGCTGGGATATTCAATTCAATTCAATTCAATTCAATTTATTTGTCATTTGGACCCCTTGAGGTCCAAACGAAATGACGTTTCTGCAGCCATACATTACAAACAAATAGACTCCAGACACAACATAATTTACATAAACATCCATCACATCGCTGTGATGGAAGGCCAAAAAAACTTATCTCTCCACTGCACTCTCCCCCCCCCTGATGTCAGAGTCAAAGTCAAAGCCCCCGGCTGGCGATGGCGATTGTCCCGCGGCCATTAAAGCCACGCCGGGTGATGCAAGGTCGCACACCGGGTTCTTGATGTTAGAGCCCCCGGCGTGCGCTCGCAGAGTCCCGCGGCCATTCCAAGCCGCGCGGGGCGGTGATGTCAGGCCCCGCTCCAGGAGCTCTTCGACCCCGCAACTCGGGCGGGAGAAGTCGCCGTTGCGGGAGCCCTGAAAAGCGGTCTCCCTCCAGGGACCCGCGGGCTCCCGGTGCCGCCGTCCGCCAGACCCGCAGTTGCAGCCTCCGAATCTCCGGAGGTCGGGCCGCAGCAGCAGCAGCGCTCCACCACCACTCCACCCGCTCCGGACTCGGCCAGACCCGCGACGGTGAGGTGAGTCGTTGGCACCAGAGCCCCTGGTCTTCCTGTTGGAGGCCGCTCCTCGTTGCAGCCCCAACGACAACGGAGACCCGACAAAGAAAAGGTCGGGTCTCCCGTGCAGGGAGAGATTAAAAGTTACCCCCATCCCCACCCCCCCACACACACACCCCAACAAAAAAATAACAAAAACTACATAAAAACATAGACAAAAAATAATAAAATGCGGACGGGCTGCAGAGGCTGCTGCTGACGAGAGTCGCGCCGCCTACCGTATATTGTCTTCTGCTTTAGCCTTTATTGTATCATGAAATCATGTGGAATAAAACAAATTGCTCCATGGTGTGGACCTCAGCAAGAACCCGAAACGTCAGCCATTCCTACTCTCCAGAGTTGCTGCTGGTCCCGCTGAGTTACTCCAGCACTTTGTGTCTATCTTGGGTGTAAACCAGCAGTTCCTTCCTACACAAGACCCGTTGCTTGTCTGTCCTCGTGGACTCTATTTTGCACCTTTGTCCCTGAGCTGCAGGGAGTCGCCTTACTAGTTTGATGCAAAAGTACCCGTCTTCTGCAGCACGATGTAAGGCGATCAAAATAAATGCTTTTCTGTATTGTGTATGGCACGGCCAGCCACCATTTTAAATGCGTACCGGATAGAGTGGGCATTAAACGTGGAGGAACTCGTGAAGGATTGTTTCGGTGAATGAACAGCTGTCACATTAATGAAACTTGCTCTAGTGGTCACGTGGTGAGCAGCTTTACTCCCTCCGTACATGCTGCTGATAAAATGCAGCGTTCTGCATGAGGGCTGCAGGCATGCACTTGTGTGCCTTCCCGTAGAACATCATATTGACGATCTACACACTTATGGATCAATCACTTGGACATTTTACAGTTGTGTATTGAATGCAATTATTTTGTTTGCCTCTTTGCTTGTAGGATTTATGCTTTATGATTAGGCCATGCATCCAACAGAAGATTTCAGGTAGGAATCATGCTGTCTCAATAGATTTTTATTACTAAACTGCCAAAGGCAGTAATGCTGTAATATTTATAGAAAGCAAGCAGAATGTCAGATCTTTTCCATTTATTTTTAAACTTGGTGGGTAGAATCAAAACCTCATGTTCCGTAATGGATCAAAATTGATTCCACATTGAACATCTGATTAATTTGCTCAAGTAAGCCTAATAATTCGACATTCAAAAGAAAATATCTTTTTTCTTTGTCTTTCAGTGTGTTTTTCATGATTCTTTCCATATGTAGCTTCACCGGAAAATGGAATATTTAATTAATTAGGAATAATTCAGGAGAAAAAAAAAGGCGAATCTGCTACAAGGATGAATTAATTCTTGCCTAAACATATTTTATGCTGGGATTCAATTTTAATTCAGTTATCGGTAGTTTGGGGGAGAAAGTGTAATATTATTTTTCCAACCGTGTCATTATCAAGTTAATAATACTGACAGCATATACTACACTGCAAATTGCCACATCCTTTCACTGCAAGGTAAATAAAAACAGTCCCTGTATTCAGCTGAGGATGTCCAACAGATCTTAAAATATGAGCTGTGATAATCAGAAGATTCTCTTTTGCATAAATAGCTTCTGCCAACTAGGAAATCTTCCATTTAGATAATAGACAAGATAGAATAGACAATAGACAACAGTTGCAGGAGTCGGCCATTCGGCCCTTCGAGCCAGCACCGCCATTCAATGTGATCATGGCTGATCATCCCCAATCAGTACCCCGTTCCTGCCTTCTCCCCACAACCCTGCCTTCTTCCCATATCTTTAAAAGCCCTATCTAGCTCTCTCTTGAAAGCATCCAGAGAACCGGCCTCTAGCGCCCTCTGAAGCAGAGAATTCCACAGACTCACCACTCTCTGTGAGAAAAAGTGTTTCCTCGTCTCCGTTCTAAATGGCTTAAGGGCCTATCCCACTTGCATGCGAATGGCTAACATGTTTCCTGCCTCTAGCGTGTCCAAACCCTTAACAATTTTATATGTTTCAATAAGATAGCCTCTCATCCTTCTAAACTCCAGAGTGTACATGCCCAGCTGCTCCATTCTCTCAGCATATGACAGTCCCGCCATCCCGGGAATTAACCTTGTAAACCTACGCTGCACTCCCTCAATAGCAAGAATGTCCTTCCTCAAATTAGGAATCCTCAATTTGTTTGAACACATCCAGTGCTATACTTTGTGCCGTTGTTTATACAGAAAATATTCATGACCTTGTGACATGATGCTTTTAATATTGATATTAACATATATTATATGAATATATCTGTACTTATTGATATGTAACCAGTTTCAGATGGAAACATTAATGAATTCTAGATGGTTGGGGCATAGATGATTCTGTATTAACTTGCACTATAAGTTATGTTTTATAATTTTAAGGAACTCAGTGTATTTTGAATAAAATTAGTGTTTGGTGAATATATTCTCTTTTGACACCTAACAGATCGATGTACAAAATCCTATCAAAATTCTCAAAAGTTAAATTTTACTGCCTTCTTTAAAATTAGAGAAGACCTGATAATTTATGAGCAAGAAGATGTCAGTCATAATGGCCATTTGCTGGTATAGTTGTATAGTTACAGTTTCTGAGGGGAACTAACTTAGCTGAAGACAGCCACAAAAAGCTGGAGTAACTCAGCGGGACAGGCAGCATCTCTGGAGAGAAGGAACAGGTGACGTTTCGGGTCGAGACCCTTCTTCAGACTCAGGAAAAGGAAACGAGAGATAGAGATGGTGATGTAGAGAGATATAGAACAAATGAAGGCAGACAAAATGCTGGAGGGACTCAGCAGGTGAGGCAGTATCTATGGAGCGAAGGAATAGGTGACGTTTTGGGTCGAGATCCTTCTTCAGACTGATGTGGGGATGGGGGGAGGGGAAGAAAAACGGAAGAGGCAGAGACAGTAGGCTGTGGGAGAGCTGGGAAGGGGAGGGGAAGAAAGCAAGGACAAATAAATAAAAGATGTGCAAAAAAAGTAACACTGATAAAGCAAATAGACCATTGTTAGCTGTTTGCTAAATGAGAAGGAGAAGCTGGTGTGACTTGGGTGGGGGAGGGGAGGGATGGAGAGAGAGACAGAATTTGCAGGGGTTACTTGAAGTTGGATAAATCAACGTTCATACCATGGGTTCATGGGGTGTAAGCTGCCCAAGCAAAAGCTGTTGTTCCTCCAATTTGCGCTGGGCCTCACTCTAACAGTGGAGGAGGCCCAGGACAGAAAGGCCTATGGGAATGGGAGAGGGAGTTAAAGTGTTGAGCAACTGGGAGATCAGGTAGGCCCGGGTAGATTGACCTTATAGCCTCTAACATCAAACAATCCACAACTCCTTCGTAACAAGTGTTACGTCCTTCATTACAGATTTTGCTTCAATATGAAATCTTAAAGTAACCGCGTTAATATTAGATAATAATAGTCTTGTTCATAATATAAAAATAACAAACGCCACACAGTGAACATGTTTTCTAAGGCTAGATTTCTAAAACTACAACATGTTCCAATCAGACAAATTATTTTCACCACATTTTAGTGTCTGTGTTGATGTTTTAAGTGTAGTATTTTGTTTCATCGGCACAAAATTTATTTCCAAGCAAGTTAATGGGATGTTAACTTCTTATTGTACGGTAAGGGTGAAGGGGGAAAGTTTTTAGTAGGAATCGGAGGGGTAACCTTTTCACACAGAGGGTGGTGGGTGTATGGAACAAGCTGCCAGAGGAGGTAGTTGAGGCTGGGACTATCCCAACACTTAAGACAGGTGCAAGGATAGGACAGGTTTTGGAGGGATATGTGCGAAAGGCAGGCAGGTGGGACTAGTGTAGCTGGGACATGTTGGCTGGTGTGGACAAGTTTCCACAGGGTATTATGATTCTATGACTAAAGATGAATGCAATAAACTGTTCTAGATTACATAAATCACAAATATCATAACAATAAAGATAGTAGTTGCATTGATCTTGAATTCAAACCTTTATGAAATTCTCGTAAAATTCTAGTTCGGATTTTCATGTGCTTTGCATATCACTGAAATTAAATGATCTGGTCCAGAGATTGATCCCCGGGATGGCGGACTGTCATATGAGGAAAGATTGAAAAGACTAGGCTTGTATTCACTGGGGTTTAGAAGGATGAGGGGGAAACCTTATAGAAACATATTAAATTATAAAAGGTCTGGACAAGCTAAATGCAGGAAAAATGTTCCCAATGTTGGGCGAGTCCAGAACCAGGGGCCACAGTCTTAGAATAAAGGGGAGGTCATTTAAGACTGAGGTGAGAAAAAACTTTTTCACCCAGAGAATTGTGAATTTGTGGAATTCCCTGCCACAGAGGGCAGTGGAGGCCAAGTCACTGGATGGATTTAAGAGAGAGTTAGATAGAGCTCTAGGGACTAGTGTAGTCAAGGGATATGGGGAGAAGGCAGGCACGGGTTATTGATAGGGGATGATCAGCCATGATCACAATGAATGGCGGTGCTGGCTCGAAGGGCCGAATGGCCTCCTCCTGTACCTATTTTCTATGTTTCTATGGTTGTTAAGTTACTCTACAGCGCACACGTTGGGCTCTGCGTTCCCCAAGTTGGAAATATCAATCCACGTATCTTTGATTGTAAAATACTTTGGGTATCATACAGTTGCACAAGGCATTCAGGCCTCGATCTTCTCGTGCACATGGAATTTTATAAGGTTGTTCCGCAAACTCTGCAGTTCAGTTATAGTTACTGTTTAGTTTGTTGTCACGTGTACCGAGGTACAGTGAAAAGCTTTTGTTGCGTGCTAACCAGTCAGCAGAAAGACAATACATGATTACAATCGAGCCATTCACAGTGTAAATTGTAAAGGATTAGCATTCAGTGGAAGGTGAAGCCAGCAAAGTCTGATCAAGGATATCCTGAACGTCACCAAAGAGGTAGATAGTAGTTCAGGACCGCTCTCTGGTTGTGGTGGGATGATTCAGTTGCCTGATAACAGCTGGGAAGAAAGTGTCCCTGAATCTGGAGGTGTGCGTTTTCACACTTCTGTACCTTTTGCCTGATGGGAGAGGGGGGAAGAGGGAGTGGCCCGGGTGCGACTGGTCCTTGATTATGTTGCTGGCCTTGCCGAGGCAGCGTGAGGTATAAATGGAGTCAATGGAAGGGAGGTTGGTGTGTGTGATGGTCTGGGCTGCGTCCACAATTCCCTGCAATTTCTTACGGTCTTGGATGGAGCTGTTCCCAAACCAAGCGGTGATGCATCCCGATAAAATGCTCTCTACGGCGCATCTGTAGAAGTTGGTGAGAGTTGTAGGGGACATGCCGAACCTCCTAAACCTTCTAAGGAAGTGGAGGCATTTCACAGTGTACGGTGTACATTTTCTTTGATTGTAAAATACTTTGGCTCAAGGAAAGGGTGCTGCTGGGACTCTTGTTCCAAGAAGCACACAAGGTGTTGGAGTAACTCAGCAGATCAGGCAGCGAATCTGGGGTCCCAATCCAAAATGTCATCTATCCATGTTGAAAAAGGGTCTCGACCTATTTACAATATATATTAATGATTTGGATGAGGGAATTGAAGGCAATATCTCCAAGTTTGCGGATGACACTAAGCTGGGGGGGCAGTGTTAGCTGTGAGGAGGATGCTAGGAGACTGCAAGGTGACTTGGATAGGCTGGGTGAGTGGGCAAATGTTTGGCAGATGCAGTATAATGTGGATAAATGTGAGGTTATCCATTTTGGTGGCAAAAACGAAAGAAAGCAGACTATTATCTAAATGGTGGCCGATTGGGAAAGGGGGAGATGCAGCGAGACCTGGGTGTCATGGTACACCAGTCATTGAAGGTAGGCATGCAGGTGCAGCAGGCAGTAAAGAAAGCGAATGGTATGTTAGCTTTCATTGCAAAAGGATTTGAGTATAGGAGCAGGGAGGTTCTACTGCAGTTGTACAGGGTCTTGGTGAGACCACACCTAGAGTATTGCGTACAGTTTTGGTCTCCAAATCTGAGGAAGGACATTATTGCCATAGAGGGAGCGCAGAGATGGTTCACCAGACTGATTCCTGGGATGTCAGGACTGTCTTATGAAGAAAGACTGGATAGACTTGGTTTATACTCTCTAGAATTTAGGAGATTGAGAGGGGATCTTATAGAAACTTACAAAATTCTTAAGGGGTTGGACAGGCTAGATGCAGGAAGATTGTTCCCGATGTTAGGGAAGTCCAGGACAAGGGGTCACAGCTTAAGGATAAGGAGGAAATCCTTTAAAACCGAGATGAGAAGAACTTTTTTCACACAGAGAGTGGTGAATCTCTGGAACTCTCTGCCACAGAGGGTAGTTGAGGCCAGTTCATTGGCTATATTTAAGAGGGAGTTAGATGTGGCCCTTGTGGCTAAAGGGATCAGATGGTATGGAGAGAACAGGATACTGAGTTGGATGATCAGCCATGATCATATTGAATGGCGGTGCAGGCTCGAAGGGCCGGATGGCCTACTCCTGCACCTAATTTCTATGTTTCTATGTGCTGGCCCCAGGACAAGTTATCCAAGATGTTTGATAGAATGGCAGATGGGCCGAATGGCCTACTCCTGCACCTAATTTCTATGTTTCTATGACCTGAAAAGTTGCCTATCCATATTCTCAAGCGATGCCGCCTGACCTGAAACTGAGTTATTCCAGTATTTTGTGTCCTTTTGTACAAACCAGCATCTGCAGTTACTTGTTTCTACTCCAGGTCCAAGGTCAGGTTCAGAATTTTTTTTTTTCCAAAGTTAAACTTAATTCATAATTATTTTTTAATATATAAAAATCAGAAAAGTTGCCAAAAACTCTTCCGGCACTTTCTGCATCACTACATTCATTTGTTTTATATTTGGCAATGTTCTTATACGATCCTTGGGCCAAGCATCCTTGCCACTCATGTGGCCCCCCTGAGTTTAGGTTATGTTGGATTCACAATTTTACTTTTCCAAAAATGAACTTTATTCAGAATAAAAAAGAGATACAAATCATGAACTGTGCAAAACCTCTACACACATTCTATGTGGCTATATATACATTGATTAGCCTTGTGTTTGGTAGTGCTCAGCCATGATCATATTGAATGGCTCAAAGGACCGAATGGCCTCCTCCTGCACCTATTTTCTATGTTTCTATGGTTTTATGTTTCAGCGATCTATCATTATTCCAGACACCCTTGCTGCTCATGTTGCACACTGGGGTGAAATCCCTTCCCTTATTTGAGGGGCGTCTCCACCACACCCCCCAATATCCAGCAGCGTTGGCTGCACCGAACTTCAGTGTGGTTTCCCCAGTCAGCAACCTTCCACGATGGACATAGAGTGATACAGTGTGGAAACACGCCCTTCAGTCCAACTTGCCCACATGTCCCTGCTACACTAGTCCCACCTGCCTGCGTTTGGCTCATATCCCTCCAAACCCGTCCTATCCATGTACCTGTCCAAATATTTCTTAAACGTTGTAATTGTCCCAACCTCAACTACCTCCTCTGGCAGCTCGGTCCTTACACCTACCACTCCTTGTGTAAAAAAAGTTACCCGACAGATTCCTATTAAATCTTTCCCCCCTCACCGTAGCCCTATGTCCTCTGGTCTTGAATCCCCTATTCTGTGCATTTTCCAATCGATTCCTCTCATGGTTTTGTGCAGCTTTATAAGATGACCCCACGGCCTCCATCTGGAAAGGCTGGCAGCCACGTGTCTAGTTGAGCTGGTGCAGCGTCTGAGTGGTTGTGTGGCTTTGAATGAGTAGGAGGTGATGGTTGGTCATGGAGATGAGATATTGCCTGCGTGATGGATATTCAAGGTGGTGGCTCACGGTAGTGCTGAATAACCATATAACCATATAACAATTACAGCACGGAAACAGGCCATCTCAGCCCTTCTAGTCCATGACAAACACTTACTCTCACCTACTCCCATCTACCTGCACTCAGACCATAACCCTCCATTCCTTTCCCGTCCATATCCATATCCAATTTATTTTTAAATGAAAAAATCGAACCTGCCTCCACCACTTCCATTGGAAGCTCATTCCACACCGCTACCACTCTCTGAGTAAAGAAGTTCCCCCTCATGTTGCCCCTAAACTTTTGTCCCTTAATTCTCAAATCATGTCCTCTTGTATGAATCTTCCCTACACTCAATGGAAAAAGCTTATCCACGTCAACTCTGTCTATCCCTCTCATCATTTGAAAGACCTCTATCAAGTCCCCCCTTAACCTTCTGCGCTCCAAAGAATAAAGACCTATCTTGTTCAACCTATCTCTGTAACTTAGGTGCTGAAACCCAGGCAACATTCTAGTAAATCTCCTCTGTGCTCTCTCTATTTTGTTGACATCCTTCCTATAATTTGGTGACCAGAATTGTACACCATACTCCAGCATTGGCCTCACCAATGCCTTGTACAATTTTAACATTACATTTCAACTTCTATACTCAATGCTCTGATTTATAAAGGCCAGCACACCAAAAGCTTTCTTTACCACCCTATCTACAGAATGGTTTTGGATGGGATGATAAATTGCTTGGTTGGCACCTTGGATTCAGGGCAGAACGGAACGGTGAGGTTAAGCTGGTGGCAGCAAATCAGAGAGTTGGGAAGTTTGCAGTATGGGTTGGTGGAGCCTGTGAAGGAGCGAGGGAAGAAATAGACTTCAGACAGTCAAAAAATGCTGGAGTAAGTCAGCAGGCCAGGCAGAATCTCATAGAGTGATACATTGAGGAAACAGAACCTTCGGCCCAACTTGCCCATACTGGCCAACATGTCCCAGCTACACTAGACTCACCTGCCAATATTTGGTCCATATCTCTCCAAACCTGTCCTATCCATCTCTGGAGAAAAAGAATGGGTGGCATTTCAGGTCACCTGAAATCTGTGGTCCTGACCCAAAAATTCAGCCATCCTTTTTCTCCAGAGATGCTGCCTGACCCGCTGAATTACTCCAGCATGTTCTGTCTATCTTTGGTATTAACCAGTATCTGCAGTTTTTTGCTTCTACTAGAAATAGATTTATTTATTAGTTATCCCAAACGAGTACCAAACAATGAGACCATATTCTGGGAGTGTCAATGCTGTTACTCCCAGAACATTATGGTCCCAGGCCACACAAGGAACTGCAGATGTTAGTTTACAAAAAAGAAATAAAGTGCTGGAGTAACTCAGTGGGTCAGGCAGCATCTGTGGAGAACATGGATAGGTGACGTTTCACAGAGTGCTGGAGTAACTCAGTGAGTCAGGCAGCATCTGTGGAGAACATGGATAGGTGACGTTTCACAGAGTGCTGGAGTAACTCAGTGGGTCAGGCAGCATCTGTGGAGAACATGGATAGGTGACGTTTCACAGAGTGCTGGAGTAACTCAGTGAGTCAGGCAGCATCTGTGGAGAACATAGATAGGTGACGTTTCACAGAGTGCTGGAGTAACTCAGCGGGTCAGGCAGCATCTGTGGAGAACATGGATCGCGGGGCCGAGCGGGGCCGAGCGGAGCAAAGGAGGTGCGCTCCTGTAAATCAGTGGGTGCGCTCCTGTAAACCAGGGGGTGCGCTCCTGTAAACCAGGGGGTGCGCTCCTGTAAACCAGGGGGTGCGCTCCTGTAAATCAGTGGGTGCGCTCCTGTAAATCAGGGGGTGCGCTCCTGTAAATCAGTGGGTGCGCTCCTGTAAACCAGGGGGTGCGCTCCTGTAAACCAGGGGGTGTGCTCCTGTAAATCAGGGGGTGCGCTCCTGTAAATCAGGGGGTGCGCTCCTGTAAATCAGGGGGTGCGCTCCTGTAAATCAGGGGGTGCGCTCCTGTAAATCAGGGGGTGCGCTCCTGTAAATCAGTGGGTGCGCTCCTGTAAATCAGGGGGTGCGCTCCTGTAAATCAGGGGGTGCGCTCCTGTAAACCAGGGGTTGCGCTCCTGTAAAGCAGGGGGTGTGCTCCTGTAAATCAGGGGGTGCGCTCCTGTAAATCAGTGGGTGCGCTCCTGTAGATTTTATTAGTAATCTATTTTAATTTAGATGGTAATTAATTTTTTCAACGATTTGATTTGTGCTATATTACTTAATCCTGGATGATCCTACAAATTACTTAATGGTCGGTGGAGGGTAAGGAGGGGAAAGGGTTGTGAGGAGGGGGGGGGGCAAATCTAGTGATAAATCCCAAACAGTGGGAGTGGGGGGGAAGGGGGGGGAGGAAGGGGAGAGAGTGGTGGAGAGGAGGGGTGAAGGATAGTGGGGAGAGGGGGAAGGTGGGGAGGAGGGGGGGAGGGGAGGGGGTGGGGGGGGAAGGGAGGGAGAGGTGGGGAGGTAGAGGGGAAAGGGATGGAGAGGAGGGGAGGGGGTGGGGGGTGAGGGGGGGGTGGGGAGAGTGCGAGTGGGTGGAGGGAGGTAGAGCAGGGGGAGGGGGGGGAGGTAGATGTAGGAAGATTGTTCCCGATGTTGGGGAAGTCCAGAACAAGGGGTCACAGTTTAAGGATAAGGGGGAAATCCTTTAGGACCGAGATGAGGAAAACATTTTTCACACAGAGAGTGGTGAATCTGTGGAATTCTCTGCCACAGAAGGTAGTTGAGGCCACACAGTTCATTGGCTACATTTAAGAGGGAGTTAGATGTGGCCCTTGTGGCTAAAGGGATCAGGGGGTATGGAGAGAAGGCAGGTACGGGATACTGAGTTGGATGATCAGCCATGATCATATTGAATGGTGGTGCAGGCTCGAAGGGCCGAATGGCCTACTCCTGCACCTATTGTCTATGTTTCTATGTTTCTATGGATAGGTGACGTTTCGAGTCGGGACCATTCTCCAGTCTGAACAAGGGTCCTGGCCCTGCAACATCATCTAAAGGCAGTAAAGTTGCTGCCTTACAAAATCAGAGACCCGGGTTCAATCCTGACTATGGGTGCTGTCTGCACGGAGTTTGCAGGTTCTCCCTGTAGCATGCGTGTGATTTCTCCAGGTGCTCCCATTCCCTCCCACACTCCAAAGGTGTGCAGGTTTGTAGGTTCATTTGCTTCTGTAAATTGTGTGTAGGATAGTGTTAGTGTGCGGGGATCGCTGGTTAGCACAGTCTCGGTGGGCCGAAGGGCCTGTTTCCATGCTGTATCTATAAATTAAACTAAACTAAACTAATGATGCCGTGTGCAGCAAGGAACTGCAGATGCCGGTTTAAACCGAAGATAGACACAAATAGTCGGAGTAACTCAGCGTAAGGCAGAGTAAGGCAGCATCTCTGGAGAGGGGGAATAGGTGACGTTTCGGGTCGAGACCCTTCTTCAGACTAATGGTCAGGGGAAAGGGAAACCAGAGATATAGGCGGTGATATAGAGAGATTTTGAACAAATTATATGCAAAAAAGTAAGGATGATAAAAGAAAAAGGCCATTGTTAGCTATGGGCTAGATGAAAACGAGTTACAGGCAATGAGACTCAACAAGGTCACTTTGAAGCTGGTACAATGACTTGGATGGGGGTGTGACACGAGGGTCACTTGAAGTTAGAGGAGTCAGTGTTCATACCGTTCCTGCCTTCTCCCCATATCCCCTGACTCCGCTATCTTTAGAACATAGAAAATAGGTGCAGGAGGAGGCCATTCGGCCCTTCGAGCCAACACCGCCATTCATTGTCCCCTATCAATAACCCGTGCCTGCCTTCTCCCCATATCCCTTGACTTCACTAGCCCTATCTAGCTCTCTCTTGAAAGCATCCAGAGAACCCGCCTCCACCGCCCTCTGAGGCAGAGAATTCCACAGACTCACCACTCTCTGTGAGAAAAAGTGTTTCCTCGTCTCCGTTCTAAATGGCTTACCCCTTATTCTTAAACTGTGTGGCCCCTGGTTCTGGACTCCCCCCAACATTGGGAACATGTTTCCTGCCTCTAGCGTGTCCAAACCCTCAATGATCTTATATGATTCAATGAGATCTCCTCTCATCCTTCTAAACTCCAGAGTGTACAAGCCCAGCTGCTCCATTCTCTCAGCATATGACAGTCCCGCCATCCCGGGAATTAACCTTGTAAACCTACGCTGCACTCCCTCAATAGCAAGAATCGTGCCCTGTATTGGACAAATTAACTTGGCAAAGATGGTGTTGAGGATGAGTTTATGGAATGGAGTCAGGCCAGTGTAATAATGGTTTTATTGTCACGTGTGCAAAGTGGAACGCAGAGTGAATTTCTTTTCTTACACACAGTCCGGCAGAGTATTGCCATATCCAAGCACATCCCTGATTAACAAGTGTACAGATATAGTCCACCGATCCCCCAAGCGCCATTTCAAACGTCCAGTCCGCACTATTGTTGTTCTGAGGGTTTCCCATTCCAGGCGAGCCCCAGGCTGTTGAGGGCCTCCAGCCATTGTACTCCATCACACCCCTCTCCTCGCCCGTCCACCTTTGTTCCGTGGGGGCACCTCCTGCAGCCAACCATGAGGGGGCGATAGGCCAGACTTCGATTCCCTTTCCTTTCAGAAGGAAATAGTAGTAGAATTAGGCCATTCGGCCCATCGAGTCTACTCCGCCATTCAATCATGGCTGATCTATCTCTCCCTCCTAACCCCATTCTCCTGCCTTATCCCCATAACATCTGACACCCGAACTAATGATCAGTTGGATGATCAGCCATGATCATATTGAATGGCGGTGCAGGCTCGAAGGGCCGAATGGCCTACTCCTGCACCTAATTTCTATGTTTCTATGTTTCTAATCAAGAATCTGTCTATCTCTGCCTTAACAATATCCACTGACTTGGCCTCCACAGCCTTCTGTGGCAAAGAATTCCACAGATTCACCATCTTCTGACTAAATACATTTCTCCTCATCTCCCTCCTAAAAGAACGTCCTTCAATTCTGAGGCTGTGGTCTCTAGTCCTAGACTCTCCCACTAGTTGAAACATCCTCCCCACATCCACTCTATCCAAACCTTTCACTATTCTGCTTGTTTCAATGAGGTCCCCCCTCATTCTTCTAAACTCCAGCGAGTACAGGCCCAGTGCCGACAATAGACAATAGACCATAGGTGCAGGACTAGGCCATTTGGCCCTTCGAGCTGATCATCCCCAATCAGTACCCCGTTCCTGCCTTCTCCCCACATCCCCTGACTCCGCTATTCTTAAGAGCCCTATCTAGCTCTCTCTTGAAAACATCCAGAGAACCGGCCTCCACCGCCCTCTGAGGCAGAGAATTCCACAGACAAACGCTCATCATAGGTTAACCTACTAATTCCTGGGATCATTCTTGTAAACCTCCTCTGGGCCCTCTCCAGAGCCAGCACATCCTTCCTCAGATATGGTGCCCAAAATTGTTCACAATATTCCAAATGTGGTCTGACCAGCGCCTTATAGAGTCTCAGCAGTACATCCCTGTGTTTGTATACAAGCCCTCTTGAAATAAATGGCAGCGTTGAGTTTGCTTTCTTTACTACTCTGCTACCTTGCCCATCGTATCAGTGGTCACCGGCTCCACCCACCCAGTCGCTGGTCGTCGGGAGGTCGGTCCAATTGCTTGGCATATCACGTAGAACTAACAGGGATCTGGTTATTTTAGATTTGTTCCAGTAAGCAACGAGACATAATTAATTAATGATCTTAGTGAAGGATCCTTTAGGGAGAACTGATTATAGCATTGTCGAGTTGCAAGGGTGGAGAGTGTTTTGTAGTGTGATTCGCAGTGGGGGGAAATGATTTTCAATTACATAGCGTTTCAATTACATTTCTAGTCAATTATAAATGTAAGCCTCTTGCTCATTTGACTGGCTCTATTTTCTGTTGCTCTTGTACTGTTGAATAGGAAATGTCCATTGGTTAGAAACCTTCAATGTTCAGGGCCTGTCGCACTTTCACCACCTAATTCACGGCCTCTGCCGAGTTTGCCCTTGACTCATACTCGCCGCATGGTCGTCACGAGGTCGTAGCAGGCCGTGATGCTAGTCGTGGGTACGCGTGGCATCTAGTAGGTCGGGGCGTTTTTTCTAGCCTGATGAAAAATGCCCACGAGTAAAAAAGGTCATGAATTAGATCGTGAAAGTAGCACAGGTCTTTTTAACTCTTTAATTTTTATTATTATGAGACCACACCTGGAGTATTGCGTACAGTTTTGGTCTCCAAATCTGAGGAAGGACATTATTGCCATAGAGAGAGTGCAGAGACGGTTCACCAGACTGATTCCTGGGATGTCAGGACTGTCTTATGAAGAAAGACTGGATAGACTCGGTTTATACTCTCTAGAATTTAGAAGATTGAGGGGGGATCTTATAGAAACTTACAAAATTCTTAAGGGGTTGGACAGGCTAGATGCAGGAAGATTGCTCCCGATGTTGGGGAAGTCCAGGACAAGGGGTCACAGCTTAAGGATAAGGGGGAAATCCTTTAAAACCGAGATGAGAAGAACTTTTTTCACACAGAGAGTGGTGAATCTCTGGAACTCTCTGCCGCAGAGGGTAGTCGAGGCCAGTTCATTGGCTATATTTAAGAGGGAGTTAGATGTGGCCCTTGTGGCTAAGGGGATCAGAGGGTATGGAGAGAAGGCAGGTACGGGATACTGAGTTGGATGATCAGCCATGATCATATTGAATGGTGGTGCAGGCTCGAAGGGCCGAATGGCCTACTCCTGCACCTAATTTCTATGTTTCTATGAATACCATTATCTGTCTAGCTTTTATTCACATGGTTAATCCCACCTTAACTGTCTGGTGTTTTACACATTTTCATCTTTTGTTCAATTCATTCTTTTCGGGCCTACCATTCCTGGTTGCATCAAACTTTAAAATCCCAGGCTTCATTACAGTTTTACCTTTAATATGAAGTCTTAAAGTAACAGCATTGATATTAAATAATAATAGTCGTGTTCATAATATAAAAATAACCAATACCACGGAGCGAACATGTTTGTTAAGGCTACTGTAGTTGGGTTTATTGTCTCGTGTACCAAGGTTTATTCAAGATTTCAAGATCATTTTATTGTCACGTGTATCAATTAAGATACAGTGATATGCTATTTACCGTACAGCCGTACTAAAAAAAAGCAACAAGACACACAACTACATAAAAGTTAACATAAACATCCACCACAGTGGATTCCCCACGTCCCTCACTGTGATGGAAGGCAATAAAATCGAACTTCTTACTCTTTATTCTCCCGCGGTCGGGGCAGTCGAACCATCCGCAGTCAGGGCGTTCGAAGCTCCCACAGCCGGCGGTCGAAGTTCCCGCGTTGGGGCGAATGAAGCACCCACGTCGGGGCGTTAGGAGCTCTGCAGTTTGGACTTCCCGAAGTCGGTCTCTAACCAGAGACCACGGGCTCCGCATTGTTAAATTTCGCAGGCTCCCGCGGTGCAGATCGAAGTCGGTCTCCAGCAAAGGCCGCCAACTTCTCGATGTTAGGCCGCAGTGTGGACGGAGATACGATACGGTTAAAAAAATTGCATCACGTCGAGGTAAGAGTTACGAAAAAAAAGTTTCCTCTAACTCCCCTCCCCCCCCCACCCCCCCCCCCCCACATGAAACAAGCTAAAGAACACTAAAAACATACATTTAACACATACATACAAACAAACAAACAAAGAAGGAAGGGACAGACAGACTGTTGACGAGGCAGCCATTGCCGGCGCCACCTAGTGTAGACATTGTCACGTAAACCAAGGTGTACCAAACTTTTTGTTGTGTGCTATCCAGTCAGTGGAAAGACTATACATGATTATAATCGATCCATCCACAGTGTACAGATACAGGACAAAGGGGATAATGTTTATTGCAAGCTAAAGTCCGATTAAAGATTGTCCGATGGGTGACAAATGAGGTAAATGGGAGGTCAGTACCGCTCTTTAGTTGTTGGTAGGATTGTTCATAGAGTTTGACCACAGGCCCTTCAGCCTAATTTGATCACGCCGACCAACATGTCCCATCTACACTTGTCCCACCTGCCTGCTTTTGGCCCATATCCTTCTAAACCTACCCCATCCATGTACCTGGCAGTACTGGATGGAAGGGCCGAATGGCCTACTCCCGCACCTATTGTCTATTGTCTACCTGTGTAAATGTTTCTCAATCATTGTAATAATACCTGCAGCCACCTCCTCTGGCAACTTGTTCCATACACCCAACATACTATGTAAAAAAATCTATCCCTCAGGTTCCTATTAAATCTTCTTCTGTCGTGTGTCTTTTAGACCTGCAGCTCCGTTGAGGCGAGCCAGTCCAACGTGTCATCGTCCAGGTTAATCAGACCGCGTTCACCATTGGGTGGCCAACCGGTGTTTGGGGCAACTGGTGACCATGTGCTCCACTGTCTGTGTTGGGTCTCCACACACGCAGGAGGCGCTCGCTGTCCACGAGGCCCCACCTCTTCATCGCTAGTCCATAGCGTCCGACGCCTGTCCTCAAGCGGTTGAGGGTTGTCCACCGCTCTCGGGCCAGGGACGTCCATGGGGTCATCGATGTACTGGTGTAGCCTAGATGGTTCCGCTGACTTCCACTGGTCTCTCCATCTCGTCTTGACCCAGGCGGCCTTAGAAGCGTCAGCCGCTGTTGTGCAGAGCAGCTCTTGGGCTTGCATGGCAAAGGGGCGCTGTGACGTGAGGCGCACTAGTCGTGGTGTCTCTGTGACCATCTGATGGAGGAGGTGGGAGTCACTGGTCAGTGCCTTTCGAGAGAGGGCCAGCGTGGCTGCTTCTGGTCTGATGTTGGCTGGGGCAATGCCAGCGAGGACGGGCAGTTGGTTTACTGGGGTGGCTCGTAGGCATCCGGAGACAGTCCGCAGGGCGCGGTTGAGGGCAGTGTAAAGGTTTCTTGTCGGAGGCAAGGCTCTGTTGTGACTAGCACAAGAGGACACGTCAAGATCAAGATTCAAGATTCAAGATTCAATTTAATTGTCATTTGGACCCCTTGAGGTCCAAACGAAATGACGTTTCTGCAGCCATACATTACAAACAAATAGACCCAAAACACAACATAATTTACATAAACATCCATCACATTTCTGTGATGGAAGGCCAAAAAAAAACTTATCTCTCCACTGCACTCCACCCCCCCCCCCCCCCCCCCCCCCCCCCCCCCCCCCCCCCGATGTCAGAGTCAAAGTCAAAGCCCCCGGCTGGCGATGGCGATTGTCCCGCGGCCATTAAAGCCACGCCGGGTGGTACGAGGTCGCACACCGGGTCTTGGTGTTAGAGCCCCGGCGTGCGCTCGCAGAGTCCCGCGACCATTTCAAGCCGCAAGGGGCGGTGATGTCAGGCCCCGCTCCAGGAGCTCTTCATCCGCGCAACTCGGGCGGGAGAAGTCACCGTTGCAGGAGCCCTGAAAAGCGGTCTCCCTCCAGGGACCCGCGGGCTCCCGGTGCCGCCGTCCGCCAGACCCGCAGTTGCAGGCCTCCGAATCTCCGGAGGTCGGGCCTCAGCAGCAGCAGCGCTCCACCACCGCTCCACCCGCTCCGGACTCGGCCAGCTCCGCGACGGTGAGGTCGGCACCAGAGTCCCCGGTCTTCTCCTGTTGGAGGCCGCTCCTCGTTGCAGCCCCAACGACAACGGAGACCCGACAAAAGAAAAGGTCGGGTCTCCCGTGCAGGGAGAGATTTAAAAGTTACCCCCTCCCTCCCACCCCACACCCCCCCCCCCCCCCCCCCCCACACACACACACCCCAACAAAAAATAACGAAAACTACATAGAAACATAGACAAAAAATAATAAAAACGCAGACGGGCTGCAGAGGCCGCTGCTGACGAGAGTCGCGCCGCCTACCGAGAGAGGGCCAGCGTGGCTGCTTCTCGTCTGATGTCCACACCGAGTTAGAGTTCAAGAGCCCGTTTATTCTGCAATTACTGCCTTTTATCTTGAAGGCCACTTGACCTCAGTCACGAGGCTCAGGCCCGAGTTTCTGTTACATATGTTACATTACAAAGACATCACACCACCCTCTTTACTTGATAGACTTTACAGGCACTGGTATTTACACTATATAGGGTGATTTCACGAAAGGTTACTGGATCGTAGATCCTCACCCACGTGACCGCAAAATCCAACAAGCGTCACTTCCGGTACATGTTATTGATGCTGAAAACGCGCACTTTCACACCCGTGAAAAACCGCGAAAAACGGCCCGTTTTTGAGCTGTAAATAACTATACCAGTCGGGGTGACCGTAAGGCACAGTTATCTTACTTTACAGTCCAGAAGATAGATAAAAACGAAGGTAAATGCAAGAGGGAGCTGAAGGGGCAACAACAGCAGAAGTGGTTAGCGGACATTCGCCGTGGAGATATAAAGATCGAAAATATCGGGAATTATCGCGTTTGCTCGCTGCATTTCATCAAAAGTAAGGCATTATGTTTTATCTTTGTTCATTTGTTATATGAAAAGTTTTAAAAGTGAAAAATCCGTCAGTAAAATTGCAAAATCGCCCATGGTTCTCAGGTGGGTTTTAACATGCAAAATGAAAACGCTTCTGAAGCTACATTTACCATTTAAATAATCGTAAACTATCAATGCGTTTTGAAATAAATTTTACTCAGATGCAAGCTAAGGAATGGGATAATTGTCAGCTGTTAGTTGGATAATAGTAATAAAATGTCCTGATTTTGTCCAATTAACAGCTGAGAACACCAGGGCCGCTGGACATGCGCAGTGTGTTCGTCGTAGTTCCGCATGTGGTGCCCGCTAGGGGGGCGTATCAGTGCGACACGGGCACTTGTCTTTGCCTTGGCACCTTCCAGGTGTTGTTTGAATGACAACGTTCTGTCGAGCTTCACACTGAGGTACGTGGGGACGGGCTGGGACCACAATCCTTCCCCCCCTCACCTTAAATCTATGTCCGCTGGTGACAGTGTATCTCTAAACTATACCAAACAAAGTAGTCAGAAAGTGATGATTCGGCATAAACTAACATGCAGCACATTTAGCCTAATCATGCCTATGGATTTTACAGACGTGGAGATATAAAGATCGAAAATATCAGGAATTATCGCGTTTGCTCGCTGCATTTCATCAAAAGTAAGGCGTTATGTTTTATCTTTATTCATTTGTTATATGAAAAGTTTTAAAAGTGAAAAATCCGTTTACACCAATGTTCCCATTCATTTCAAATCCAATCTCTTTGTGAATTTTAGCAATATTATTTAACACATTTTACATTGCTCCCTCTCCGAAGTCAACAATTCTATCTCAGACAGGCACAAAAAGCTGGAGTAACTCAGCAGGCCAGGCAGCATCTCTGGAGAGTAGGACTTGCGGTGCTGGCTCGAAGGGCCGAATGGCCTACTCCTGCACCTATTGTCTATGTCTATTGACTGGGTGGCATTTTGGGTCGGGACCCTTCTTCAGACTCCGGGTGCGTTTGAGAAGACTGGTTGTAAGGTCTGCTATCTATGGTGATGTTCATTTCTCATTTTGTGGTCAGAATTATCTTATGTGACTACTTCCAGCCTCAAATGTGGCTATCCGTCAAATAATTCAAATCCCAGTGTGGTTGCTGAGGGCACAATAACCACTGCATTCTACATATGATCAGGTATTACAACGTGCAGAGTATTTTATTCGTTGGAAAGGTCTCCACCTATTCCTTTTCTCCAGAGATGCTGCCTGTCCCGCTGAGCCATAGCCCTGTCCCACGGTACGAGTTCATTCCAAGAGCTCTCCCGAGTTTAAAAAAAAATCAAACTCGTGGTAAGCACGGAGAATGAACGTAGCAGGTACGTCGGAGCTCGGGGGCGTCTCTTAGCGGCTCGTGACGCTAACAACAGGAACTCGGGAAGACTCGCAAACGGTAGGTAAGCACGGGAAGACTCGTGAAGATTTTTCAACATGTTGAAAAATGTCCACGAGAGCCCCGAGTACCGACGAGCGGCCATTACCGTAAATCTCCGAATTCGAATCAGGGCAAACTCGGGAGAGCCCATCGGACAGGCCCTTTACTCCAGAATTTTGTATCTATCGAACTAAGGTCATACTTGGTAGTTCATTATTATTTTGTTTACCCCCTTTCCTAAATAATGACTGCGAGTATTTTATTTAAAGTCTCAGAGACTGAATTTGACGTTAATGTTTTATTTAATATTTGTGTTGTGACTGTTGGTTTCCCGAAGCACTCTTGAATCATTTGTATTACTTCCTACAAGAGCTGTACTTAATAGCATAAATCTTTGGTCAAACTATCCCAGTAGGCAGAAAATAGATACAACAGGCTGGAGTAACTCTGCAGGACAGGCAGTATCTCTGGAGAGAAGGAATACGGGACATTTAGGGGACATTTAGGGTGAAGAAGGGTCTCGACCCAAAATGTCACCTATCCATGTTCTCCAGAGATGCTGCCTGACCCGCTGAGTTACTCCAGCCTGTTGTGTCCATCTTTGGTGTAAACCAGCATCTGCAGTTCCTTCTAATAATAATAGTAATAATAATAATAATATATTTTATTGTCATTTCACATAAGTGCAACGAGAATTGGTATGCAGCTTCCATCCGATGTCACAACTTAAACAACAAATAAAATTTAGATTTAGATACCCCGAGAACATGGTTTGTAAAAAGAACATTACAACAGTAAATAGTCAAAACAGTTCAAACAAAGTGCAGATGTGTATGTGCGACGTGACCATCCGAGGGAGACAGTCCAGGGGGGGTGGGGGGCACTCAGCAGGGCCGGTTCAGAGCCGCTTTAGCTCTGGGGATGAAGCTGTTTCTGAGTCTGGAGGTTTGTGCATAGAAGGCCTTGTAACGTCTGCCGGAGGGAAGTAGTTCGAACAGTCCGTTACAAGGATGTGAGGAGTCTTTATGGATGCTGACGGCCTTCCTGAGGCACCGTGTGTGGTAGATGCCCTCCAAGGCTGGTAGCTGTGTCCCAATAATCCTCTGCACTCTGTGGACGACGCGCTGAAGAGCTCTCCTCTCCGCCTCCGTGCAGCTGAGATACCACACAGAGATGCCGTGTACATTATCTCTGTAGGTTCTTCATTTAAAGTGACTTGAGCTGAAAGAGTAATTGTAAAAACATGGCGGCACGGTGGCGCAGCGGTAGAGTTGCTGCCTTCCAGCGCCAGAGACCCGGGTTTGATCCTGACTACGCGTGCTGTCTGTACGGAGTTCGCACGTTGGTTGATTGATTGATTGAAACTTGATTGTCACGTGTACTTGGTCCAGTGAGATTCTTTGTTTGCGTATAGCGCAAGAGTCACCACGTAAAGGACAAGGACAAAGTAACCAAAGCATTCAATATACGTAGCCCCTCTTACTTCTTCCCCAACTCCCTCCTCTCCCCAGCCCCTCTCTGTTGTCAGCTACTCGCCCCCCCGCTCGCGTGCCAGGCCCTTCCTTCCTCTCGTTGCTACGTCCTCCACAGACGGCCATCATCCCGCGGGCAATGGCTCTCCGACGGCCCTCCACTCTCACCGACGCCTGCCTTGCTCACCTCCATGCCTCTCGCTAACCGGTAGCCGGGCCTGGACCAGTACAGCACCAACTCCCTGTGACAGTGTGGGTTTTCTCCAGGTGCTCTGGTTTCACAATCCATAGATGTACAGGTTTGTAGGCTAATTGGCTTCTGTCAAAATTGTAAGTTGTCCCTTGTGTGTGCAGTGGGATAGTGCTAGTGCATGGGGTGATCGGCAGTTCATAGAAACATAGAAACAGGTGCAGGAGGAGGCCATTCGGCCCTTCGAGCCAGCACCGCCATTCATTGTGATCATGGCTGATCATCCCCAATCAATAACCCGTGCCTGCCTTCTCCCCATATCCCTTGACTCCACTAGAGCTCTATCTAACTCTCTCTTAAATCCATCCAGTGACTTGGCCTCCACTGCCCTCTGTGGCAGGGAATTCCACACATTCACAACTCTCTGGGTGAAAATGTTTTTTCTCACCTCAGTCTCAAATGGCCTCCCCTTTATTCTAAGACTGTGGCCCCTGGTTCTGGACTCGCCCAACATTGGGAACATTTTTCCTGCATCTAGCTTGTCCAGTCCTTTTATCATTTTATATGTCTCTAGTTCAGCACAGACTCTGTGGGATCAATGGCTTGGTTCCGCACTGTATGTCTGAGGGTAATTAAAATGTTGTATCTTTCAATAAATCAACAAAAATCTAATCAATCACCAAAACATCTTCAATCAGTAGCAGAAACAAGGAACTGCAGATGCTGGTTTATACACAAAAGGTTACAAAGTTCAGGAGTAACTCAGCGGGTCAGGCAGTGTCTCTTGGAACACTTGTAGGTGACGTTTCGAGTCGCGACTTTTCTTCAGACAGATGTTTTAGCAAAACCTTTTTATTTAACTCATCAGCCATTTCCTTTATTGAGATCAGGCATGACCTGCCTTGAACAAGTTTATTGTAGAAAACAAACTGAAGGCTTCTGATCTGGAACATCAGCTGTCCATTTCCATCCACAGATGCTGCCTGATCCCTTGAGTTCCTCCAGCACCTTGTTTCTTTGCTCAAGATTCCATCGCCTGCTGTCTCTTGCATCAACAGTTGTCATTTGTCCCTGTTCCCTTTGTTCTAAAATAGTGAAGAAAAGACCACCATTACACATGCACTTGTCCTCACCTCTTGCAATGCAACACTCATATTTCAAAAACAAACTCAGAGACTAGAGTAAGTACCTGTGGAAAGAGAGACTGAGTTAAGTTTCAGATTGGGCGGTTGGGTGGTAGAGCTGCCCTCTTCCAGTGCCAGGGACCCAGATTCAATCCTGACTACAGGTACTGTCTAAGTGGAGTTTGTATGTTAACCCTGTGATGGTTTTTTCCCGTTGCTCTGGATTCCATCCACATCCCAAAGACATTCAGGTTTGTAGGTTAATTGGCTTCTGGAAATTGTCCCGAGAACTGGAACTAGTGAATAGGTGATTGTTGGTTGGTGCAGACTCGGTGGGCCAAAGGGCTTATTTCCATCCTGTATCTCTAAACTAAACCTTCAGGATTTTATCTTATTGTTTCAGCTTCCCAGCATCTGCAATTTTTGTAGTTTCCATATTGTGTGCAGTTTTGGTCCCCTAATTTGAGGAAGGACATTCTTGCTATTGAGGGAGTGCAGCATAGGTTTACAAGGTTAATTCCCGGGATGGCGGGACTGCCATATGCTGAGAGAATGGAGCAGCTGGGCTTGTACACTCTGGAGTTTAGAAGGATGAGAGGAGATCTCATTGAAACATATAAGATTGTTAAGGGTTTGGACACGCTAGAGGCAGGAAACTTGTTCCCGATGTTGGGGGAGTCCAGAACCAGGGGTCACAGTTTAAGAATAATGGGTCAGCCATTTAGAATGGAGATGAGGAAACACTTTTTCTCACAGAGAGTGGTGAGTCTGTGGAATTTTCTGCCTCAGAGGGCGGTGGAGGCCGGTTCTCTGGATGCTTTCAAGAGAGAGCTAGATAGGGCTCTTAAAAATAGTGGAGTCAGGGGATATGAGGAGAAGGCAGGAACGGGGTACTGATTGGGGATGATCAGCCATGATCACATTGAATGGCGATGCTGGCTCAAAGGGCCGAATGGCCTACTCCTGTACCTGTTGTCTATTGTCTATTGTTTATTGTTATTTACAATTGGCATTTATAATACTAGATTTAATTGGTCACAGTCACTTTTTATACCTTCAACTCCATTGTTATACAAAAAGTGAAAAAAATCTAATGATACTTTTTCTCAATTTTATCCTTCCATTCCTCCCTCTTCTGAACCTTCCCAGTGGTTCACTGGTTGCTTTAATACCACATGTACCAGGTACAGTGACATATGTATTTGTGTATACAGCTCAGCAAGACTTTATCCCCATCTGGAAACCTTGACTTCTTTGCATTTCATCTTCTAGCTGAATCACTGGAGTTTTCTGGAGAAAAGAAATAGGTGACGTTTTGGGTCAAAACCTTTCTTCAGACTGAAGAAGGGTCTCGACCCGAAACGTCACCTATTCATTCTCTGCTGCCTGTCCCACTGAGTTACTCCAGCTCTTTGTGTCTATCTTTAGTTTAAACCAGCATCTGCAGTTCCTTCCTACACACTAACGTTTTCAGTGACTAACGTCAATTTTGAACAGTGGGTCCTGATGTACCTTCTCCAAATCATTCCTGTAAATATAAATCTAGGATTAATGTCACGTTATCATTAGACTTTAGACTTTCAACCCACCTATCAGCCCACCGAGTCCGCACCGACCATCGATCACCCAATACATTAAACACTGCCCTGAGCTGGTTCATCTCCATCCTCAAAGATAGGATTTCTCTACAAACATAGGCAACTCTTTCTCCTCCCCAGCTAGCCTTTGCTGTGGGGTTCCACAAGTCTCCATCCTAGGCCCCATTCTCTTCTCCCTGTATATGCTCCCCTTAGGCCAAGTCATTCAAAGGCACGGCATTTCCTTCCACTGCTATGCAGACGATACACAGCTCTATCTCCCCCTGAAACCCAACAACCGATCAAATCTACTCAGCCTTATGCACTGCCTCGAGGATATAAAGTGTTGGATGGCCCAGAACTTCCTCCAACTAAATGAGAGTAAGTCTGAGATCATCCTACTCGCTCCCTCGGACTCCATCAAAATGATAGCAGGCAGCCTTGGAAGCTTTACCCCCTTACTCAAACCTCACGTCAAAAACCTTGGCGTGATATTTGACTCAGCACTGAAATTTGACAAACACGATAGCTAAAATAAAACAATTCCTCTGATTTGACGACCTCGAAAAGATCATCCACTCATTTATCTCCTACCACCTCGATTACTGCAACTCCCTTTACACTGGCATCAGCCAATCTTCCCTGTCCCGCCTGCAACTGGTCCAAAACGCCGCAGCGAGACTCCTGACGGGCACCCGAAAAAGGGACCACATCACCCCGATCCTGGCCACTCTCCACTGGCTCCCAGTGCGGTTCAGAATCAATTTCAAGCTCTTTTATGTATACAAAGCCCTTAGCGGGCTTGCCCCCACCTACATCAGAAATCTGCTAACCAACCATACTACCTCCAGGTCCCTCAGGTCGGCCGATTTGGGATTGCTGACCATCCCGCGGTCCAGGCATAAGCTCAGGGGCGACCGCGCTTTTGCGGTTGCAGCACCTGGACTATGGAACAGCATCCCCCTTCCCATCAGAACTGCTCCCTCCATCAACTCTTAAGTCTAGACTTAAAACTTATTTTTACTCACAAGCGTTTCTTGAGGTCCTCTGCGGGAGCGCTGTATGTACAGTGGCTTGCAAAAGTATTCATATCCCTTGAACTTTTCCACATTTTGTCACGTTACAACCACAAACGTAAATGTATTTTATTGGGATTTTATGTGATAGACCAACACAAAGTGGTGCATAATTGTGAAGTGGAAGGAAAATCATACATGGTTTTCAAATTTTTTTTACAAATAAAAAACTGAAAAGTGTGGCGTGCAAAAGTATTCAGCCCCCCTGAGTCAATACTTTGTGGAACCACCTTTCGCTGCAATTACAGCTGCAAGTCTTTTGGGGTATGTCTCTACCAGCTTTGCACATCTAGAGACTGAAATTTTTGCCCATTCTTCTTTGCAAAATAGCTCAAGCTCAGTCAGATTGGATGGAGAGCGTCTGTGAACAGCAATTTTCAAGTCTTGCCAGAGATTCTCAATTGGATTTAGGTCTGGACTATGACTGGGCCATTCTAACACATGAATATGCTTTGATGTAAACCATTCCATTGTAGCTCTGGCTGTATGTTTAGGGTCGTTGTCCTGCTGGAAGGTGAACCTCCGCCCCAGTCTCAAGTCTTTTGCAGTCTCTAACAGGTTTTCTTCCAAGATTGCCCTGTATTTGGCTCCATCCATCTTCCCATCAACTCTGACCAGCTTCCCTGTCCCTGCTGAAGAAAAGCATCCCCACAGCATGATGCTGCCACCACCATGTTTCACAGTGGGGATGGTGTGTTCAGGGTGATGTGCAGTGTTAGTTTTCCGCCACACATAGCGTTTTGCATTTAGGCCCAAAACTTCAATTTTGGTCTCAACTGACCAGAGCACCTTCCTCCACATGTTTGCCGTGTCCCCCACATGGCTTGTGGCAAACTGCAAACGGGACTTCTTATGGCTTTGCACTGCGCTGATGTAAAGCACTTTGGTCAACGAGAGTTGTTTTTAAATGTGCTACAGAAATAAAATTGACTTGACACTAATTCTTTCCCACACACTGGGGACAATTTACAGAAGACAATTAACCTACAAACCCACGTGGTCACAGGTAGAACATACAAGCTCCGTACAGACAGCACCAGTAGTCAGGATCGAACCTGGGTCTCTGGTGCTGCCAGGCAGCAACTCTACCGCTGCACCACAGTGCCGTCCATATGTATATATATACACACACACGGAACTTTTTTCTCTTGTTTATTATATTGTTTAAAGAGTGCAATGTTTACTTATCTGTTGTGCTGCTGCAGGTAAAGGGCCTGTCCCACTTGGGCGTCAGTGTCATTTGTGCATCAAGCAGATGGCGGGCGAAGATTTTGCACATCACAAAATCCTGGGGCACTGCGCGTGACCGCCTATGTCACCATGCACCATCTGCGCGTAATGCGCACCATGCACGCATCACGTGCGTGTCACGACACGCGCGTCGTGCGTCGTGACGCGTAAATGATGTCACGTAAATGACGGCCAAGTGGGACAGGCCCTTAAGAATTGAATAGTTCTATCTGGGACACGACAATCAAACACTCTTCACTCTTGAACGTATCTTCCCCAAACTGTTACTGTAAATACAAGTCTAATTGACCCATCAGAGGGCATTAATAGTAATGCCATGTTACTTATCAAGCTGGAGTCCAACCTATAGAAAATTGGCTATTGCCCAAGGGCTGTGTCTCATGAGAAATTAAATATTATTTCCGGCTCACTACTAAGTTCTACATGTATTAAGTTGTCACATTTAATCCGCTACTCAACACCTGGAAACAAAATTGACAAAAAAACAATTAATACGTATAAACAGGAACACAATTTTTGGTCAGATTACAAATTGATTATTAAATACTAAGTAGAAAAAACTGCAGACGGGAAATCTGAAATTAAAATGGAGAATGTTGCAGATTCGGCAGGTTCCATGATGATAGAAATAAAATGAACTAGTGAAGCCTGTAACTTTCTCCACAGCTGCTGGTTGTGAATCTCTATCACTTTCTAGTTTAGTTCAACTTCTCAGCACCTGCAGTTTTCTCTTGCCCTTGAATCGTGCATCACAGTAGTCGGAAGTACTGAATTAGTAGTGAGGAGGAGGGCTAACTCACTTTCAAGAGGACTAGAATATAACAACGGGGATGTAATGCTGAGGCTCTATAAGGGGCTGGTCAGACTAAAGTTGGAGTATTGCGAGCAGTTTTGGGCACCAGATCTGAGGAAGGATGTGTTCAAGAAGGAACTGCAGATGCTGGAAGATCGAAGGTACACAAAAATGCTGGAGAAACTCAGCGGTTGCAGCAGCATCTATGGAGCGAAGGAAATAGGCAACGTTTCGGGCCGAAACGTCGCCTATTTCCTTCGCTCCATAGATGCTGCTGCACCCGCTGAGTTTCTCCAGCAATTTTGTGTATCTGAGGAAGGATGTGCTGGCTCTGGAGAGGGTCCAGAGGAGGTTTGCGAGAATGATCCCAGGAATGAGTGGGTTAACATATGATGAGCGCTTGGCCTGTACTCGCTGGTCCAGAACTTCCTCCAACTAAACGACAGTAAGTCTGAGGTCATCCTACTCGGCCCCTCGGACTCCATCAAAACGATAGCAGGCAGCCTTGAAAGCCTTACCCCATTACTCAAACCTCACGTCAAAAACCTTGGCATGATTTTTGATTCAGCTTTGAAATTTGACAAACAAGCCAATGCCGTGGTAAAAGCTAACTTCTTCCAGCTTCAGACAATAGCTAAAATAAAACCATTTTTCCAGTCTGATGACCTCGAAAAGATCATCCACACATTTATCTCCACGCTGGAGTTTCAGATTCAGATTCAGATTCAGATTCAATTTAATTGTTATTGTCAGTGTACAGTACAGAGACAACGAAATGCATTTAGCATCTCCCTTGAAGAGCGACATAGCAAACGATTTGAATAAAAAAATAATAAGTGTCCGGGGGGGGGGGGTGGTGATTGGCAGTCACCGAGGTACGTTGTTGAGTAGAGTGACAGCCGCCGGGAAGAAGCTGTTCCTCGACCTGCTGGTCCGGCAACGGAGAGACCTGTAGCGCCTCCCGGATGGTAGGAGGGTAAACAGTCCATGGTTGGGGTGAGAGCAGTCCTTGGCGATGCTGAGCGCCCTCCGCAGACAGCGCTTGCTTTGGACAGACTCAATGGAGGGGAGCGAGGAACCGGTGATTCGTTGGGCAATTTTCACCACCCTCTGCAATGCCTTCCGGTCGGAGACAGAGCAGTTGCCATACCATACTGTGATGCAGTTGGTAAGGATGCTCTCGATGGAGTTTAGAAGTATGTGGGGGGGACCTCATTGAAACTTACCGTATAGTGAAAGGCTTGGATAGAGTGGATGTGGAGAGGATGTTTCCACTGATGGGAGAGTCTAGGGCCAGAGGCCACAGCCTCAGAATAAATGGATGTTCCTTTAGAAAAGAGATGAGGAGGAATTTCTTTAGTCAGGGAGGTGAATCTGTGGAATTCATTGCCACAGACGGCTGTGGAGGCCAAGTCATTTAATATATTTAAGGCGGAGATTGACAGATGCTAGATTAGTATGGGTGTCAGGGGCAATGGGGAGAAAGCAGGAGAATGGGGAGGGGAGGGAGATATAGATCAGCCAATATTGAATGGTAGAGTAGACTTGATGGGCCGAATGGCCTAATACTGCTCATGGAATCTATGAACTTCCAGCTGCCAGCCAGACGACAGGACATAGTTTTCCATCTGCGTCTCCATTTTGTATGTGTCTTTGTTGAACTAACTATCTCTGAAATGTAAATATTTTAAATATAACGTAATCAAATTCTGATGAGAACTGATCGCTCGTTCATGTTTTTAAAATAACTTCTGGTGATGGAACAAGCAGGCTTGGATGAAGCATTTATGACATTGGTGTTGGCTTATGAATATGAAGAAGAAACCAATGTCTAGAGAAATTGTGGTAACATAACAGTGAGAAACGTATTTTGTGACTCTAGTGGGAGGCTACAGGAAGCCTGCTTAGGTCAACCACACTGAAATATGTTTTTGTGCATGCTATTCTCAGAATAGTGATGTGCAGAAAGATGCTGTCTGTGTATATAGACTCTGTACAGAAACCATGCAAAGCCTCCACTCGACATGAATCTTGTGCTGCAGTATCAGCCTTCTTGTAGCTTTCAGCACTAGTGCTGTCTCAAACACTTAGTCTTGCGACTCGCTGAAATAACGCTTTGAGTTTAGAATTTTGCGTAAGTGAGTGTAGAATTCTACCAGAAGATGCAAGCCGAGAGGAAGGGAAAGAAACGTGATATGTGTGACAACCACAGAACAGCGTGCACACTCCAGCATGTAAGCACTGCATCAGGTTTTGACTGAAGCATTTTGGGTTATTATTGACTAAAATAGTCATGCTGGAGGTCATTTAACTTGCGGTTCAAAAGAGTGGCTAACATACTTTAGCTTGGGTTATAAATAATATTTTGACAATAGACAATAGACAATAGGTGCAGGAGTAGGCCATTCGGCCCTTCGAGCCAGCACCGTCATTCAATGTGATCATGGCTGATCATCCCCAATCAGTACCCCGTTCCTGCCTTCTCCCCATATCCCCTGACTACTATTGCTAAGAACCCTATCTAGCTCTCACTTGAAAGCATCAAGAGAACCGGCCTCCACCGCCCTCTGAGGCAGAGAATTCCACAGACTCACCACTCTCTGTGAGAAAAAGTGTTTCCTCGTCTCTGTTCTAAATGGCTTAACGGCCTGTCCCACTTGCATGAGACTGCATGCGTTTGGCGTGACCAAAATGGAAGCAGAGTTCACGCTCAGTTCACGGTAAGTAAGCGTGACGTAATTTGCTTCATACTTACCAATCAGCTGGGCAGGAGGTGGGCAGACTGAATTTGGGCGTCGCACGGCGTCGGGCGGTGACGTCATCACGCTACGGTACGCCGGACGGTGATGTCATTGCGCAACACCACGCGCTAAGCGTACGCCGTGAAGATGCTGCATACGACGTCAAGAAGCTGCGTACACTCTCAATGCGCCTGTGGGCCGACAGGCCGTTGGAGCGCGGGATTTTCGGAGCTCCGCGCGATTTCAGGACCAACCCCACACAATTCCATATGCCTACGCGCTTGGAAGTGGGACCGGCCCCACGGGGCCCGTACGCCTCAAGCGACCACGTTTGGTCGCGCCAGATGCAGGCAGGCCCTTAACTCCTTATTCTTAAACTGTGGCCCCTGGTTCTGGACTCCCCCAACAACGGCAACATGTTTCCTGCCTCTAGTGTGTCCGAACCCTTAACAATCTTATGTGTTTTAATGAGATGTCCTCTCATCCTTCTGAACTCCAGAGTGTACAAACCCAGCTGCTCCATTCTCTCAGCATATGACAGTCCCGCCATCCCGGGAATTAACCTTGTAAATCTACGCTGCACTCCCTCAGTAGCAAGAATGTCCTTCCTCAAATTAGGGGACCAAAACTGCACACAATACTCCAGGTGTGGTCTCACTAGGGCTCTGTACAACTGCAGAAGGACCTCTTTGCTCCTATATTCGATTCCTCTTGTTATAAAGGCCAACATACCATTCGCTTTCTTCACTGCCTGCTGTACCTGCATGTTTACTTTCATTGACTGATGAACAAGGACCTCTAGATCCCGTTGTACTTCCCTTTTTCCCAACTTGACACCATTTAGATAATAATCTGCCTTCCTGTTTTTGCTACCAAAGTGGATAACCTCGCATTTATCCGCATTAAACTTCATCTGCCATGCATCTGCCCACTCCCCCAACCCGTCCAAGTCACCCTGCATTCTCATAGCATCCTCCTCGCAGTTCACACTGCCACCCAGCTTTGTGTCATCTGCAAATTATTGCAAATCTGCAAACTATGAATCCCTTCTATGTAATCTGCAAATTTGCTAATTAGCTAAATGGTGTCAAGTTGGGAAAAGGGGAAGTACAATGGGATCTGGGGGTCCTTGTACATCAGTCTATGAAAGTGAGCATGCACCTATTGTCTATTGTCTATTGTCTATAAATAGACCCGGGTTCGATCCCGACTACGGGTGCTGCCTGTACGGAGTTTGTACATTCTCCACATGACCAGGTGGGTTTACTCCGAGATCTTTGGTTATCTTCCCACACTCCAAAGATTTACAGGTTTGGCGTTAATTGGCTAGGTGTGTGTGTAAATTAGTGTTAATGTGCGGGGATCGCTGGTAGGCCGAAGAGCCTGTTTCCTCGCTGAATCTTTAAACTAATCTAAACGACACTACCTGTTGTTAAAAGGTAGTAATGGTAACGGTACTAAAAGTCACCCATCATTGGAAACCACTTAAAAAGGGAAGTTGCAAAAATCTAAGGGTTGAAAATGGCATTGAGGGATTTGGTAAACAGTGCACATCGAACCGCAAATATTAAAGAAGCTGCTGAGAGTACTGATGTAGGAAACATTCGGCAGCGTTCATGTTTCAGTTCAAGTGACCCTCAAATTTAAACACATTATCCAGTTTACAGTGAATATTTAGTTTAGTGGTAGAGGTACAGCGCGGAAACAGGCCCTTCGGCCCACCGGGTCCGTGCCGACCAGCGATCAACGCATATTAACACTATCCTACACCTACTAGGGACAATGTTTACATTTACCAAGCCAATTAACCTACAAACTTGTATGCCTTTGGAGTGTGGGAGGAAACCGAAGATCTCGGAGAAAACCCACGCAGGTCACGGGGAGAACGTACAAACTCCGTACGTACAGACAGCACCCGTGGTCGGGATGGAACCCGTGTCTCCGGCGCTGCATTCGCTGTAAGGCAGCAACTCTACCGCTGCGCCACCGTGACCGCCCTTTTTAACGGTGCTAGCTTCCGAAAAGGTAATGGTAGTGCCACTGCCCCGCAATGCCAGAGACCCAGGTTCGATCCTGATCACAGGCACTGCCTGTGTGGAGTTTGCACGTTCTCCTTGTGGGTTTCCGCCGGGTGCTCCGGTTTCCTCCCGCATTCCAAAGACGTGCGGGTTTGCCGATTTACTGGCCTCTGTAAATTGTCCCTAGTGTGCAGGGAGCGAGTGGGAAAGTGGACTAGCACGGAACCTGCGTGAACGGGTGATCAATGGTCGGCATGGACTCGGTGGGCCGAAGGGCCTGTTTCCATGCTTTACCTCTGAACTAAACTAAACTAAACATTAATAACAATTTTTTAATATTCTTGCGTAACTGCTGACAAATAAAGTAACTCAGTAGAAAGAGGAAGTATTACATAATAATATAAAATATAATGAAATGAAGTAATTCCTTTGTACCCCACCCTGTCTGAGCTTTCTGCAGAAAATCTCCTCCAAAGCTGTTATCAATAATCTATACTTATTTTTTTTTTATCACCAATCACCATGTGGACTTTCCCTGTGTGTCTGACCATCTGCTTAACCACAGTGCAAATGTAAACTTGCCAAAATTGCCAAATGTAAAGATATGCCAAGCTAAATGTATAAATCACAGCAAAACGCACACAGAAATTAATAATCACCATTATGCATACCCCCTCACAAATTATTCTTGTCATCTAGGAACCCAAATAATTCTTCCAGTGAAGTATCAATTCACCTGCCCTTTCTTCCAGGAATAATTCCAGGAATTGAGTTGGTTAGCATATAACCATATAACCATATAACAATTACAGCATGGAAACAGGCCATCTCGACCCTTCTAGTCCGTGCTGAACACATAATCTCCCCTAGTCCCATATACCTGCGCTCAGACCATAACCCTCCATTCCCTTCCCATCCATATAACTATCCAATTTATTTTTAAATGATAAAAACGAACCTGCCTCCACCACCTTCACTGGAAGCTCATTCCACACAGCTACCACTCTCTGAGTAAAGAAGTTCCCCCTCATGTTACCCCTAAACTTCAGTCCCTTAATTCTCAAGTCATGTCCCCTTGTTTGAATCTTCCCTACTCTCAGTGGGAAAAGCTTTTCCACGTCAACTCTGTCTATCCCTCTCATCATTTTAAAAACCTCTATCAAGTCCCCCCTTAACCTTCTGCGCTCCAAAGAATAAAGACCTAACTTGTTCAACCTTTCTCTGTAACTTAGTTGCTGAAACCCAGGCAACATTCTAGTAAATATTTGATGAGCGTTTGACAGCACTGGGCCTGTACTCGCTGGAGTTTAGGTTGAGGGGGGACCTAAATCTACTTTGACAACTTCACTCCCTGTTACAGTTATCTGAAGAAGGGTCTCTACCCGAAACGTCACCTATTCCTTTTCTCCAGAGATGCTGTCTGGCCCACTTAGTTACTCCAGCTTTTTGTGTCTGTCTACAGTTATTCCCTTTGTTCCCTCCAGCCTTAGCAACAAGGAACTGCAGTTAGTTGCTAGTTTACAAAAAAAAAGACACAGAGTGCTGGAGTAACTCAGCGGGTCAGGCAGCATCTCTGGAGAACATGGATAGGTGACGTTTCACAGAGTGCTGGAGTAACTCAGTGGGTCAGGCAGCATCCGTGGAGAACATGGATAGGTGACGTTTCACAGAGTGCTGGAGTAACTCAGCGGGTCAGGCAGCATCTGTGGAGAACATGGATAGGTGACGTTTCACAGAGTGCTGGAGTAACTCAGCGGGTCAGGCAGCATCTCTGGAGAACATGGATAGGTGACGTTTCACAGAGTGCTGGAGTAACTCAGCGGGTCAGGCAGCATCTCTGGAGAACATGGATAGGTGACGTTTCACAGAGTGCTGGAGTAACTCAGCGGGTCAGGCAGCATCTGTGGAGAACATGGATAGGTGACGTTTCACAGAGTGCTGGGAGTAACTCAGCGGGTCAGGCAGCATCTGTGGAGAACATGGATAGGTGACGTTTCACACAGTGCTGGAGTAACTCAGCGGGTCAGGCAGCATCTGTGGAGAACATGGATAGGTGACGTTTCACAGAGTGCTGGAGTAACTCAGCGGGTCAGGCAGCATCTGTGGAGAACATGGATAGGTGACGTTTCACAGAGTGCTGGAGTAACTCAGTGGGTCAGGCAGCATCTGTGGAGAACATGGATAGGTGACGTTTCAGGTCAGATCTGAAGAAGGGTCACAAAGCAAGTTTCCACAGACAACTTGGTGTTAATGGTGAATCTGAAGAAGGGTCCAGACCTGAAACGTCACCTGTTTTCCAAAGATGCTGCCTGACCCGCTGCACATTATGTTTGTGATCAGCAAAGTGAGTAATCTGGAATGGATGCTGAGAGTCATAGAGTGATACAGTGTAGAAACAGCCCCTCGGCTGTACTTGCCCACATGGGGCAACATGTCCCATCTACACCAGCTCCACCTGCCTGCGTTTGGTCCACATCCCTCTAAATCTGCCTTATCCATGTACCTGTCTAAATATATATTTGAAACATTGTGTTCGTAGCTGCCACAACTTCCTCCAAAGGATGCTCGTCCCATATGCCCACCAGCCCGTGTAAAAAAAATATATTGCCCTTTAGGTGCCTATTGAATCTTCTCCCCCCCCCCACTCACTTAAACCTATGTCCTCTGGTTCTCGATTTAATGGGTAGAGTTTACAGTAGCATGGTGGCGCAGAGATAGAGCTACTGCCTTACGCTTCAGGGCCCGTCCCACGAGCATGTGATTCCATGCGGCAAGCGCGACCTAACGTGGTCGCTTGAGCTGTACGGCCTCGCGGGGCCGGTCCCACTTCGATCGCCGGAGCCGTATGGAGTTGTGCGGAGCTGGTCCCGACATCGCGCGGGGCTCCGGAAAACTGACTGTGTTCAAAAACTCCGCGCGGCAACGGCCTGCCGGCCCGCAGCCGCCTTAACGCCGTACGGACCGCCTCGACGGGCGTGCGCAGCGTCTTGACGCAGTACGTTCGCGCGTGATGCCGTACGTCACGCGCGAACTTCCTGCGGACTTCGCTCGAACTACACGTCACTCACTCGACCTCCACGCGGCCTCCGCTTCCGGTTTGGCCGCGCTTGCCGCATGTAGGTCGCATGCTCGTGGGACAAGCCCTTAACTCTGGGTAAAAGACTGTGTATTCACCCTACCTTTTCCCCTATAAAATCACCCCTCATCTGTGGTATTATGCAATAATAGTGTAAGGCTGGGCAGACGGGCACTAGGACCCTGGGTGACAGAAGCCAGGCTCTAGTAACCGGATGTGACTGGAACCCTGGGGTGTGGGCAGTTAGGGAGTTGCCTGGGCTTGCACACAAGGCTTTTGCTGTTGCTGCTGTTGTACAGAGTTGCTAAATAAAGATATACTCTGTTTACGTCGTCGTACGAGCCTTATTACAAGCATAACTCGACATGGTGTCAGAAGTGGGAGACTTGTAAGCAAGAAAATAAATAAAGAAAAAGAGAGAGTGAAATGTGATGTGAAATTGTTCTGTAAACCTGTTACATTTACCTGAAACCTGAGAGTTTAAGTTTTGAAGAACACATCCTGCTAAAGAATAGTTCACAGTATGGTAACGTGTAAGTTATTTTATTTCTATTTTGCATGCTTAGATCAGGGACAGGTCTTCCAGCAAAAGGGCAGAATAAACCCCTTAAGACCTGCAGAGACAAAGGTAGTCCACCCTTTGTTCTCAAAGAAAGGGAGATGTGGTATTATGCAATAATAGTGTAAGGCTGGGCAGACGGGCACTAGGACCCTGTGTGACAGAAGCCAGGCTCCAGTAACTGGATGTGACTGGAACCCTGGGGTGTGGGCAGTTAGGGAGTTGCCTGGGCTGGCACACGAGGCTGTTGCTGTTGCTGCTGTTGTACAGAGTTGCTAAATAAAGAGATACTCTGTTTACGTCGTCGTACAAGCCTTATTACAAGCATAACTCGACATCATCCTCCTGTGCCCCAAGGAATAAAGTCCCAGCCTGCCCAACCTCACCCTGTAGCTCAAGCCCATCGATGAGTCCTGGCAACATCCTGGTAAATTGTCCCAGGAAGAGTATATTTCATTCCGCATGCAGGGTTGACTGGCCTGGTGTTTCATGTAGCTCTTTGCTTATGCTCCAGCTATTTTGCCAACACATCACTTAGTTCCCGGGGGACAAGCAATCCCTTGCCCTGCGCTAAATAAACTACACTAAACAATCTCGAACCTTGGCAGAGGTTCAACGAGCAATATCATTAGAGAGAGGTTGGCTGCAGCAGTCCTGGGGGGAGGAAAGGGAGTTGGCATTCGTGTAGAAGAGGAAATTGATGTAAAATATTAATATAATAGCTCCATGACTCTTTATTTTTGGCTGAAGTACACAATGCCTACATTGTTTTCCAGTATAGACTCGCATGATGGGGACAGTTCATGTTGTTTCGTGCACACACTGATTGAAACTGGGAACCCAGAAATATCCTTTAGTATTGATCATCATCTTTAACCAACACAAATCCTAATTTGAGGAAGGACATCCTTGTGATTGAGGCAGTGCAGCGTAGGTTCACCAGATTGATCAATGGGATTGTGGGACTGTCATATGAGGAAAGATTGAAAAGACTAGGCTTGTATTCACTGGAGTTTAGAAAGATGAGAGGGCTATCTTATAGAAACATATCAAATTATAAAAGGACTGGACAAGCTAGATGCAGGAAAAATGTTCCCAATGTTGGGCGAGTCCAGAACCAGGGGCCACAGTCTTAGAATAAAGGGGAGGTCATTTAAGACTGAGGTGAGAAAAACCTTTTCACCCAGAGAGTTGTGAATTTGTGGAATTCCCTGCCACAGAGGGCAGTGGAGGCCAAGTCACTGGATGGATTTAAGAGAGAGTTAGATAGAGCTCTAGGGGCTAGTGGAATCAAGGGATATGGGGAGAAGGCAGGCACGGGTTATTGTTTGGGGACAATCAGCCATGATCACAATGAATGGCAGTGCTGGCTCGAAGGGCCGAATAGCCTCCTCCTGCACCTATTTTCTATGTTTCTATGTTTCTATGTTTCTAAATCCAACTGCCCAGAGAATATATTGCCATCAGTCAACAGCATGCTGGGGTTAGAGTTTAGGGCACAGAGGTAGAGTTGCCACCTCACAGCACCAGAGGCCCAGGTTCGATCCTGACAACGGGTGCTGTCTGTACGGAGTTTGTACGATCTCATCGTGACCAGTGTGGCTTTTCTCTGGGTGCTCCGTTTTCCTCCCACACTTGAAAGAAGCACAGATTTGTACGTTAATAGACTTCTGTAAATTGTAATTGTCCCTAGTGTGTAGGATGATGCTAGTGTATGGGGTGCGGACTTGGTGGGCAGAAGGGCCTATTTCTACTCTGTATATCCAAAGTCAAGTCTAAAAACTAAGAAATCGCACAACTAACTGATCAGTTCGGAGCTGTGCTATCTCTAGGCATGAATAATGAGGCATAGTTAAACAAGCAGAAAGAGGAAGATATAGACACAAAGAACTGCAGGTGCTGGTTTACGAAAAAGAGTGCTGGAGTAACTCAGCGGGTCAGGCAGCATCTGTGGAGAACATGGATAGGTGACGTTTCACAGAGTGCTGGAGTAACTCAGTGGGTCAGGCAGCATCTGTGGAGAACATGGATAGGTGACGTTTCACAGAGTGCTGGAGTAACTCAGCGGGTCAGGCAGCATCTGTATAGAACATGGATAGGTGACGTTTCACAGAGTGCTGGAGTAACTCAGCGGGTCAGGCAGCATCTGTGGAGAACATGGATAGGTGACGTTTCACAGAGTGCTGGAGTAACTCAGTGGGTCAGGCAGCATCTGTGGAGAACATGGATAGGTGACGTTTCACAGTGCTGGATTATCTCAGCGGGTCAGGCAGCATCTGTGGAGAACATGGATAGGTGACGTTTCAGGTCAGGACCCTGCTTTCACCCACCACACAAAAAGAGTAGTCCCTCAGAATGATAAAGGCTACAGCATTGAGTGCAAGATATTACATGGACGTCCGCTAAAGTCCATTTGAATCAAAGGTCACCATTGAGGTAGATGGGAGGTCAAGACTGCACTCCACCTGATGACAAGACTGTTCAGTTGCCAGATAACAGTGGGGCAGAAACTGGAGGTGTGTGTTATCACACTTCTGTACCTTTTGCCTGATGGGAGAGGGGAGAAGAGGGGTGCGACTGGTCGTTGATGATGCTGCTGGCCTTGCCGAGGCAGCGTGAGGTATAAATGGAGCCAATGGATGGGAGATAGACACAAAAAGCTGGAGTAACTCAGCGGGATAGGCAGCATCTCTGGAGAGAAGGAATGGGTGACGTTTCGGGTCGAGACTTCTTCAGACTGAGAGTCAGGGGAAAGGGAAACTGGAGATAGAGACGGTGATGTGGAGAGATAAAGAACAATGAATGAAAGACATGAAAAAGTAACGATGATAAAGGAAACAGGCCATTGTGAGCTGTTTGTTGGGTGGGAATGAGAAGCTGGTGTGACTTGGGTGGGGGAGGGATAGAGAGAGAGGGAATGCCGAGGCTACCTGAAGTGAGATAAATCAATATTCATACCACTGGGCTGTAAGCTGCCCAAGCAAAATATGAGATGCTGTTCCTCCAATTTGCGTTTAGCCTCACTCTGACAAGTATCAAGTATCAAGTATATCTTTATTGTCATTTTCCTGAGTACTCACATACCCAGAGGAAACAAAAAAACGTTGCTCAACCAGTGTCTATTCAGTGTGCAGTAAAAAATAAATAGAAATAAAAATACATATATCATGAACAAATTAAACACTCTACTCTCTACTAAACATCAACGGGCGTTCCGATCGGCAGCGGCACAACAGTGGCTCTGCTGCAGTGTGTCCAGGTTGGTGGTTGGTGCGTGATACTTTGGCAGGGGGCAAAGTCCATTTAGCAGTCTTATAGCCTGCGGGAAGAAGCTGAGGAGCATCCTGCTGGTTTTGCAGCTAATGCTCCTGTACCTCTTCCCAGATGGCAGGATGGAGAATATGTGATGCGATGGGTGGTAGGGGTCTTTGATGATGGAGATGGCTCTGCTGATACAATTCTTCCTGTATATGTCCAGCAGGAAAGGGAGTGGAGCACCAATAATCCTGCTGGCGGTCTTCACAATCCTGTCTAGTTGGTGCCGTTCGTACGCCTTGCAGCTCCCGAACCAGGAAGTGATGCCGTAGGTTAATGTGCTCTCGATTGTCCCCCTATAAAAAGTTCGTAGGTGTGTAGTGGGGAGACCTGCTTTACGTAGTCTTCGGAGAGGGTGTAGTCGCTGCTGGACTCTCTTGACCAGTGCTGTGGTGTTGGTTGTAGACATCAGGTCATCTGACAGGTGGAGTCCTAGGAACTTCACGCTGCTGACCCTTTCCACATCAGCTCCATCGATGTGCAGAGGTGTATGGTGGTACGGTATGGACAAGACCGAGGACAGAAAGGTCTGTGTAGGAATGGGAAGGAGAATTAAGGTGTCCAGCAACTGGGAGATGATATGTGTGATGGTCTGGGCTGCGTCCACAAGTCTCTGCGATTTCTTGCTGTCTTGGACGGAGCTGTTCCCAAACCAAGCTGTGACGCATCCTGATAAAATGCTTTCAGTGGCGCATCTGTCGAAGTTGGTGAGAGTTGTGGGGGATATGCCGAAGCTCCCTAAGCCTTCTGAGAAAGTAGAGGCATCAGCATGCCTTCTTGGCCATTGCTTCGATATAACCATATAATATAACCATATAACAATTACAGCACGGAAACAGGCCATCTCGGCCCTACAAGTCCGTGCCGAACAAATTTTTTTTTTCCCCTTAGTCCCACGTGCCTGCACTCATACCATAACCCTCCATTCCCTTCTCATCCATATGCCTATCCAATTTATTTTTAAATGATACCAATGAACCTGCCTCCACCACTTCCACTGGAAGCTCATTCCACACCGCTACCACTCTCTGAGTAAAGAAGTTCCCCCTCATATTACCCCTAAACTTCTGTCCCTTAATTCTGAAGTAATGTCCTCTTGTTTGAATCTTCCCTATTCTCAAAGGGAAAAGCTTGTCCACATCAACTCTGTCTATCCCTCTCATCATTTTAAAGACCTCTATCAAGTCCCCCCTTAGCCTTCTGCGCTCCAGAGAATAAAGACCTAACTTATTCAACCTATCTCTGTAACTTAGTTGTTGAAACCCAGGCAACATTCTAGTAAATCTCCTCTGTACTCTCTCTATTCGATATGGCAGGTCCAACACAGGTTGCTGGTGATATATATTCCTTGGAAAGTGAATCTTTTGACCATCTCTACATGGGAGCCATGTGGGCCCACGCACATAGCTATCGAGGAGTCCTTTAAAAAATTGACTCGCTCAAAGTTGAAGGAAGAGTTCCCACCTTCTTGTATTTTTGTGCATCCTGGAAACTCTTTGGACTTGCAGCAAAGATTGTAAAAGTTGTAGTATTGTGGAGAACCTCTGCCAAAATGAACTAATGACACCGTGAAGCATATAATAGACGATTCTGTGCATGAACCCAATGTTCTGCGCTTGTATTTATAAATAGAAAGGTGCTAAAACCACTACATGGCCTGGCCGGGCCTCTGTTCTTTTTCTTTTGCCTCAGCGAGTTTCTAGCTCTCCGACATCCTGTTCGGTTTTTTTTTGTACTTCCTTTTTCCTGCTTGGTTGTGGGGACCTACTGAAGTTGGACAACCCATGTAGACTGGCCCAGTGGCAGATAAGTAAGTGTGCTCTACCACTGGAGTGTGTGGGAGAATATCTAGCTCCCAGTGACTGGTTGGCTATCAGAAAGGAAAATTTAACCATTCAAGATGCCAGCTCGGTAAGTCAATATTGAATTCACTTTGTGAATAGATGTCATTTGGTTTTCAGAAAACAAACCCTTTGTTGTGCCACAATCAAGGTCTGATGCTCTGTTGTGGTCTTTTTTTATCCTCAGCATCTTCAACTGTATGTTTGCTCTATCTGTATATTTTCTCTATATCTTTACCTATATCTGTGTGCTATCTATTTCTTTATACCTATATCTTTTTATCTTTGTATCTTTACCTTGTATCTAACTGCATGAGCACTGATTGACTGTGTGTTTGGGATATTGTGATAAAGGGGCACAGACAGCGAGAATCACTGAGTGAAAACATAAGTGATTGATGCAGGGCAACAAGGTGAATAGGAGTACAAGTGTCATTTAGAATTATGTATGTGTGTGTGTGTGTGTATGGGGGATGGGGGGGTTATGTTTGTGTATGTAGGTGTGTTTGTTTTTGTGTTTGGGTGTGTGGGGGTGTATGTTTGTTTAATGAGTGGTTGTGTGTGTGTGTGTGTGTGTGTGTGCCTGTGTGTGCCTGTGTGTGTGTGTGTGCTGTGTGTGTGTGTGTGTGTGTGTGCTGTGTGTGTGTGTGTGTGTGTGGGGTGTCTGCCTGTGTGTGCAGGTATATTTGTGTGTGTGTGTGTGTGTGTGTGTGTGTGTGTGTGTGTGTGTGTGTGTGTGTGTGTGTGTGTGTGTGTGTGTGTGTGTGTGTGTGTGTGTGTGTGTCCCTGTGTGTGTGTGTGTGTGTGTGTCTGCCTGTGTGTGTGTGTGCCTGTGTGTGTGTGTGTGTGTGTGTGTGTGTGTGTGTGTGTGTGTGTGTGTGTGTGTGTGTGTGTGTCTGTGTGTGTGTGTGTGTGTGTGTGTGTGTGTGTGTGTGTGTGTGTGTGTGTGTGTGTGTGTGTGTGTGTGTGTGTGTGGGTGTGTGCCTGTGTGTGTGTGTGTGTGTGTGTGTGTGTGTGTGTGTGTGTGTGTGTGTGTGTGTGTGTGTGTGTGTGTGTGTGTGTGCCTGTGTGCGTGTGTGTGTGTGTGTGTATGTGTGTGGGTCTGTGTGTGTGTGTGCGTTTGTGTGTGTGCGTGTGTGCGTGTGTGTGCGTGCCTGTGTGTGTGTGTGTGTGTGTGTGTGTGCCTGTGTGTGTGTGTGTGTGTGTGTGTGTGTGTGTGTGTCTCTGTGTGTGTGTGTGAGTGTGCCTGTGTGTGTGTGTGTGTGTGTGTGCGTGCGTGCGAGTGTGCGTGTAGGTGTGTGTGTGTGTGTGTGTGTGCCTGTGTGTGTGTGTGTGTGTGTACGTGTGTGTGTGTGTGTGTGTGCCTGTGTGTGCTAAAGTCACTATCATAACGCCTCAATCACCAACCCCTGCAGCACGTTCTAGGCATTCACCACACTCTGAAGCCTGTGGAGGCCGTCAGTGGATATTTTTAAGGCAGAGATAGATAGATTCTTGATTAGCACGGGTGTCAGGGGTTATGTGGAGAAGGCAGGAGAATGGGGTTAAGAGGGAAAGACAGGCCAGCCATGATTGAATGGTGGAGTAGACTTGATGGTCTGAATGGCCTAATTCTTCTCCTAGCGCTTATGACCTTATGAACACTGCGTAAAAAAAAAACTATCCTGCACATCACCTTTAAACTTTGCCCCTCTCACCATAAAGCGATGCCCTGTAGTATTTGATTTGTCCATTCTGTGTGAAAGGTTCTGCCTGTCTACCCTATCTATGCCTCTCATAATTTTAAATACTTCAATCAGGTCCCCCCGTATCCCAGTTGCAGATGTAATAATTGTGGTTTTAGGGGATGGAATTCATCAAACAGACAATAAAAGCAGAAAGTATGTTTAAATATTATGGACATTATTGCCCAATGGAAGATCTACTAGTGGTGAGGGACTCCTTTAGCCCTGAGCATGTGTTTTTAATTCTGTAAATTTACCCAGTGTTGCAGCAATATAGTGTGTACATAGTGAAAAGCTCAGATCAGAGATTTAGCACGGAAACAGGCCCTTCGGCCCATCGTGTCTGCGCCAGCCACTAGTTTTACCCTACACATACTAGGGATCATTTACAGAATTAACCTACAAAGTTGTCTATTCTTTAGAATGTGGGAGGAAACCAGAGCACCCGGAGTAAACCCACGCAGATCACGGGGAGAAATGACAAACTCCCTACAGACAGCACCCGTAGTCAGGATCGAACCTGGGTCTCTAGCGCTGTAAGGCAGCAACTCTACTGCTGCGCCACCGTGCCGCCTCTCAAACCAAAGCCTACGGCAAAAGTAATTCCTGCCAATCTTCTTCTTCTTATCGTGTCCATCTTGTTACAAATGTTGACATCGCTGCCATCGTCCGTCCTGAAAAGGGGGCAAGCTTCCGGCGACAATCAGTGGGAGCCGTCACTTGTTGCAATCGATGATGGTGGTAGCAGAATTAGCTCAGGATACTTCCAGTTTCCAGCCCCATCCACCTGGACGCTTCTGCCACGGGGCCATTCCTGCCAATTAGTCGGGGCTACTAAGTTACCAGAACTGCCGAGATGTAAACATTAGCTGCAGAATTTCACATTGATTTCGGAGATTTCTTGCAGCTGCGAGCTAGGTTTTGAACACTGCTTCACCATCAGAGGCAGCAGCAGAGGAAAGGTTAAGCTGCCCCTGCAAGCTCTCAGAGAACTTGGTTCTTAACTAAGACTTGAGAGGCCACAAGTCCAAATTGTTCTTTTAATTTAGTTTAGTTTAGTTTAGAGAAACAGTGTGGAAACAGGCCCATCAGTAAAAGTGGCAGGCAGACAAATCCAGGGCAAAAATCAAGCTTGGAGGATGTGGAACCGATATGGGTAGAGCTGCGAAACACTAAGGGGCAGAAAACGCTAGTGGGTGTTGTGTACAGGCCACCTAACAGTAGTAGTGGAGTTGGGGATGGCATCAAACAGGAAATTAAAAATGCGTGCAACAAAGGTAAAACAGTTATAATGGGCGACTTCAATCTACATATAGATTGGGTGAATCAAATTGGCAGGGGTGCTGAGGAAGAGGATTTCTTGGAATGTATGCGGGATAGTTTTCTAAACCAACATGTAGAGGAACCAACGAGAGAGCAGGCTATTCTAGACTAGGTATTGAGTAATGAGGAAGGGTTAGTTAGCAGTCTTGTTGTACGTGCCTCCTTGGGCAAGAGTGACCATAATATGGTTGAGTTCTTCATTAGGATGGAGAGTGACATAATTAATTCAGAAACAAGGGTTCTGAACTTAAAGAAAGGTAACTTTGAGGGAATGAGATGTGAATTGGCCAAGATTGACTGGCAATTGATTCTTAAAGGGTTGACGGTGGATATGCAATGGAAGGCATTTAAAGACTGCATGGATGAACTACAACAATTGTTCATCCCAGTTTGGCAAAAGAATAAATCAGGGAAGGTAGTGCATCCATGGATAACAAGGGAAATCAGGGATAGTATCACAACAAAAGATGAAGCATACAAATTAGCCAGAAAAAGCAGCCTACCAGAGGACTGGGAGAAATTCGGAGTCCAGCAGAGGAGGACAAAGGGCTTAATTAGGAAAGGGAAAATAGATTATTAAAGAAAACTGGTAGGGAACATAAAAACTGACTGCAAACGTTTTTATAGATATGTGAAGCAAAAAAGATTAGTTAAAATGTAGGTCCCTTGCAGTCAGAAACAGGTGAATTAATCATGGGGAACAAGGACATGGCAGACCAATTGAATAACTACTTTGGTTCTGTCTTCACTAAGGAAGACTTAGTGGACCGCGTCTCAAATGAGATGGAGGAACTGAATGAAATCCAGGTTAGCTGGGAAGTGGTGTTAGGTAAATTGAATGGATTAAAGGTCGATAAATCCCCAGGGCCAGATAAGCTGCATCCCAGAGTACTTAAGGAAGTGGCCCTAGAAATAGTGGATGCATTAGTGATAATTTTTCAAAACTCTTTAGATTCTGGAGTAGTTCCTGAGGATTGGAGGGTAGCTAATGTAACCCCACTTTTTAAAAAAAGAGGTAGAGAGAAAATGGGGAATTACATTGGTAGTGGGGAAACTGCTAGAGTCAGTTATTAAAGATGGGATAGCAGCACATTTGGAAAGTGGTGAAATCATTGGACAAAGTCAGCATGGATTTATGAAAGGTAAATCATGTCTGACGAATCTTATAGAATTTTTCGAGGATGTAACTAGTAGAGTGGATAAGGGAGAACCAGTGGATGTGTTGTATCTGGACTTTCAGAAGGCATTCGACAAGGTCCCACATAAGAGATTAGTATACAAACTTAAAGCACACGGTATTGGGGGTTCAGTATTGATGTGGATAGAGAAATGGCTGGCAAACTGGAAGCAAAGAGTAGGAGTGAACGGGTCCTTTTCACAATGGCAGGCAGTGACTAGTGGGGTACCGTAAGGCTCAGTTCTGGGACCCCAGCTATTTATGATATATATTAATGATTTGGACAATTGAATGCAACATCTCCAAGTTTGCGGATGACACGAAGCTGGGGGGCAGTGTTAGCTGTGAGGAGGATGCTAGGAGGCTGCAAGGTGATTTGGATAGGCTGGGTGAGTGGGCAAATGCATGGCAGATGCAGTATAATGTGGATAAATGTGAGGTTATCCACTTTGGTGGCAAAAACAGGAAAGTAGACTATTTGAATGGTGGCCAATTAGGAAAAGGGGAGATGCAACGAGACCTGGTTGTCATGGTACACCAGTCATTAAAAGTAGGCATGCAGGTGCAGCAGGCAGTGAAGAAAGCCAATAGTATGTTAGCATTCATAGCAAAAGGATTTGAGTATAGGAGCAGGGAGGTTCTACTGCAGTTGTACAGGGTCTTGGTGAGACCTATGTTAGTTGAAATTTTTTGGTGCCATGTGGACAGAATAAAAAGAGAATATATGTGCATATTGAGCAACTGAATATTTTGATGGAGGTATTATGCATTTGAAATACTTGTTTTCGTGAATAGTGTCGGGGGGGCCACAGAAAAATTAAAAGACCTTGGACTAAAAAGGTTGGGCCACACCTGGAGTATTGCGTACAGTTTTGGTCTCCTAAACTGAGGAAAGACATTCTTGCCATAGAGGGAGTACAGAGAAGGTTCACCAGACTGATTCGTGGGATGTCAGGACTTTCATATGAAGAAAGACTGGATCGACTCGGCTTGTACTCGCTAGAATTTAGAAGATTGAGGGGGGATCTTATAGAAACGTACAAAATTCTTAAGGGGTTGGACAGGCTAGATGCAGGAAGATTGTTCCCGATGTTGGGGAAGTCCAGGACAAGGGGTCATAGCTTAAGGATAAGGGGAAAATCCTTTAAAACCGAGATGAGGAGAACTTTTTTTCACACAGAGAGTGGTGAATCTCTGGAACTCTCTGCCACAGAGGGTAGTTGAGGCCAGTTCATTGGCTATATTTAAGAGGGAGTTAGATGTGGTCCTTGTGGCTAAGGGGATCAGAGGGTATGGAGAGAAGGCAGGTACGGGATACTGAGTTGGATGATCAGCCATGATCATATTGAATGGCGGTGCAGGCTCGAAGGGCCGAATGGCCTACTCCTGCACCTAATTTCTATGTTTTTATGTTTCTAAACTCGTGGATTAGGTCATCCAAGTGGGACAGACCCTTAACTTTGCACAATAACAGACTCTCTCTAACAGTGGTGACAAGGTCAGTGGCAGCACTAAGAAAAGAATTGCACACTTATTTATATTTCCGATGCACAAAATATTCCATTTCATGTAAGGGTATGAATCATAACGTTTTCATTGCTGAATAGAACTTCTAAGATCTTATAGAGGTGTATAAAATCATGAGAGGAATAGATCGGGTAGACACATTGAGTCTCTTGCCCAGAGTAGGGGAATCGAGAACCAGAGGATGTAAGCTTAAGGTGAAGGGGAGAAAGATTTAGTCGGTATCTGAGGGGTAATTTTTTCATGCAAGCGGTGGTGGGTGTATGGAACAAGCTGCCGTAGAAGTTGGTTGAGGCTGGGACTACCACAATGTTTAAGAAACATTTAGGCAGGTATATGGATAGGACAGGTTTGGAGGTATATGGGCCAAATGCAGGCAGGCGCGACTAGTGTAGCTGGGGCAGATTGGGCAAGTTGGACCAAAGGGCCTGTTTCCACACTGTATCTCTCTTCTTGATTAGTACGGGTGTCAGAGGTTATGTGGAGAAGGCAGGAGATCGGGGTTCGGAGGGAGAGATACAGTAGATCAGCCATGATTGAATGGTGGAGTAGACTTGATGGGCCGAATGGCCTAATTCTTCCCCTATGCCTTATGACCGTTTAACATTACATTCAACGAGATTCACGTTGATTTCAGTAATTCTCTCAGTGAGAAACTAATGGGTACAGCAACACATAAAAAACAAAAGCATGCATGAAATGTTACTGGTGAACACTGTAGAACAAACTCCGATTCAACCTGTTGCTGCTTTGACACATAACCTAACCACCTTGATGTGGTTTCCTTTAGCTTTTAATATAAAGCTCTGCTTTGAAATATCAGGGTCAATCATATGTTTGATCAAGACCTGATTGCCCATCTGCAGGGGTTTCATAGCGTAAACATCATAGTTTAGTCTAGTTTACTTGTTGTCAGTTGCAGCGAGGTACAGTGAAAAGCCTTTGTTGTTTTTGTCACGTGCTATCCAGTCAGCAGAAAGACAATCGAGCCACTTAAGGGCCAGTCCCACTTGGGCGGCATTTTTGCGTCATTTACGTGTCACGACGCACACATCGTGACGCGCACGTGATGCGCGCATGTTGCGTGGTGACGTAGGCAGCGACACGCGGTCGCGCGCGGCGCCCCAGGATTTTGGGATGTACCAAATCTTCGCACGCCATCTGCGTGACGCGCAAATGGCGCCCAAGTGGGTCAGGCCCTATACGGTGTATAGATACATGATAAGGGAATCTGGCGGATCAGAGATTTAACAGTGTGGAGCGATTGTAATATGTGAGTGTAGATCTGCGTCTGTGGTGAGCACACAAATAGTCGCCTGGGGTGGGCGCCATCTTGGAAGCGACCAATGCGTGCCTGTGGAAAATCATTGGAAAATGACAGCAGGGAAATTCAGTCAAATCAAATAGTGCTAAATATTAATGTGTAATCTAATTTTATCATCCCGGTTTAAGGGCAACCTTAAAGTAATAAATGTCATGGTCTAGAAATGTTGTACTGTTCATTGTTAATGTGGTACAAGGTGGGTCATCTTGGTCAGCATGGGGAAGTTGGGCCAAAGGGCCTGTCTACGTGCTATATGACTCAATGAGATAGAATTTCATTCAAAACAATACTGGCATACTGTGTATGTTACCCTTTTTTAATTACCCCCAAATCTCACGGCCTCGCAGATATTTATTTTGGTGCCTATAGGGCTTGTGGCCCCTTCAGTTTGAGTTGAAATCTAATCCTGGTGTGAGGCGTTTGGCTCATATGTTGGCGAGAAGGGTCAAGCTCTTCTTATTGAGGAACGTCAAAGAAACATGATAGCGTAACCTTCTGAAGATGGGTCCCGACCCGAAACATCACCTAACCATGTGCTCCAGGAATGCATGCCTGACCTGCTGAGTTACTCCAGCACTCTGTGTCTTAATTTGTAAACCAGTAAGCTGAATAAGAGGGGTGGGGTGTCGAATGGGATAGTGGAGGATGGAGTTAAAGGGAAAGGGTTTCTTAAATGTGTGAGCGTAGAGACAGAGGGGTGTAAAATGAGGGTAGAAGCAATAGGTAGCAAGGTGAAAAGTAAAAGTGGCAGGCAGACAAAACCAGGGCAAAAATCAAAAAGGGCCACTTTTCAACATAATTGTATAAGGGGTAAGAGTGTTGTAAAAACAAGCCTGAAGGCTTTGTGTCTCAATGCAAGGAGCATTCGTAATAAGGTGGATGAGTTGAATGTGCAGATAGCTATTAATGACTATGATATAGTTGGGATCACGGAGACATGGCTCCAGGGTGACCAAGGCTGGGAGCTGAACATCCAGTGATATTCAAAATTCAGGAGGGATAGAGAGAAAGGAAAAGGAGGTGGGATAGCGTTGCTGATTAGAGAGGAGATTAACGCAATAGAAAGGAAGGACATTAGTTTGGAGGATGTGGAATCGGTATGGGGAGAGCTGCGAAACACTAAGGGGCAGAAAACGTTGGTGGGTGTTGTGTACAGGCCACCTAACAGTAGTAGTGAAGTTGGAGATGGTATCAAACAGGAAATTAGAAATGCGTGCGACAAAGGCAAAACAGTTATAATGGGTGACTTCAATCTACATATAGATTGGGTGAATCAAATTGGCAGGGGTGCTGAGGAAGAGGATTTCTTGGAATGTTTGCGGGATAGTTATCTAAATCAACATGTAGAGGAACCAACGAGAGAGCAGGCTATTTTAGACTGGGTATTGAGTAATGAGGAAGGGTTAGTTAGCAGTCTTGTTGTACGTGCCCCCTTGGGCAAGAGTGACCATAATATGGTTGAGTTCTTCATTAGGATGGAGAGTGACATTGTTAATTCAGAAACAATGGTTCTGAACTTAAAGAAAGGTAACTTTGAGGGTATGAGACATGAATTGGCCAAGATTGACTGGCAATTAATTCTAAAAGGGTTGACAGTGGATACTGAGTTGGATGATCAGCCATGATCATATTGAATGGCGGTGCAGGCTCGAAGGGCCGAATGGCCTACTCCTGCACCTAATATCTATGTTTCTATCTATGTTTCTATATGCAATGGAAGACATTTAAAGACTGCATGGATGAACTACAAAAATTGTTCATCCCAGTTTGGCAAAAGAATAAATCAGGGAAGGTAGTACATCCGTGGATAACAAGGGAAATCAGGGATAATATCAAAGCGAAGGATGATGCGTACAAATTAACCAGAAAAAGCAGCATACCAGAGGACTGGGAGAAATTCAGAGACCAGCAGAGGATGACAAAGGGCTTAATTAGGAAAGGAAAATAGATTATGAAAGAAAACTGGCAGGGAACATAAAAACTGACTGCAAAAGTTTTTATAGATATGTGAAAAGAAAGAGATTAGTTAAAACAAATGTAGGTCCCTTGCAGTCAGAAACAGGTGAGTTGATCATGGGGAACAAGAATATGGCGGACCAATTGAATAACTACTTTGGTTCCGTCTTCACTAAGGAAGACATAAATAATCTGCCGGAAATAGCAGGGTCAAAGTAGTTGGATGAATTGAGTGAAATCCAGGTTCGCCAGGAAGTGGTGTTGGGTAAATTGAATGGATTAAAGGCCGATAAATCCCCAGGGCCAGATAGGCTGCATCCCAAAGTAATTAAGGAAGCAGCTCCAGAAATAGTGGATGTATTAGTAATAATCTTTCAAAATTCTTTAGATTCTGGAGTAGTTCCTGAGGATTGGCGGGTAGCAAACCTAAACCCACTTTTTAAGAAGGGAGGGAGAGAGAAAACGGGGAATTACAGACCAGTTAGTCTAACATCGGTAGTGGGGAAACTGCTAGAGTTAGTTATTAAAGATGGGATAGCAGCACATTTGGAAAGTGGTGAAATCATTGGACAAAGTCAGCATGGATTTATGAAAGGTAAATCATGTCTGACGAATCTTATAGAATTTTTCGAGGATGTAACTAGTAGTGTGGATAGGGGAGAACCAGTGGATGTGGTGTATCTGGACTTCCAGAAGGCTTTCGACAAGGTCCCACATAAGAGATTAGTATACAAACTTAAAGCACACGGCATTGGGGGTTCAGTATTGATGTGGATAGAGAACTGGCTGGCAAACAGGAAGCAAAGAGTAGGAGTAAACGGGTCCTTTTCACAATGGCAGGCAGTGACTAGTGGGGTACCGCAAGGCTCAGTGCTGGGACCCCAGCTATTTACAATATATATTAATGATCTGGATGAGGGAATTGAAGGCAATATCTCCAAGTTTGCGGATGACACTAAGCTGGGGGGCAGTGTTAGCTGTGAGGAGGATGCTAGGAGACTGCAAGGTGACTTGGATAGGTTGGGTGAGTGGGCAAATGTTTGGCAGATGCAGTATCATGTGGATAAATGTGAGGTTATCCATTTTGGTGGCAAAAACAGGAAAGCAGACTATTATCTAAATGGTGGCCGACTAGGAAAAGGGGAGATGCAGCGAGACCTGGGTGTCATGGTACACCAGTCATTGAAAGTAGGCATGCAGGTGCAGCAGGCAGTGAAGAAAGCGAATGGTATGTTAGCTTTCATAGCAAAAGGATTTGAGTATAGGAGCAGGGAGGTTCTACTGCAGTTGTACAGGGTCTTGGTGAGACCACACCTGGAGTATTGCGTACAGTTTTGGTCTCCAAATCTGAGGAAGGACATTATTGCCATAGAGGGAGTGCAGAGAAGGTTCACCAGACTGATTCCTGGGATGTCAGGACTGTCTTATGAAGAAAGACTGGATAGACTTGGTTTGTACTCTCTGGAATTTAGCAGATTGAGAGGGGGTCTTATAGAAACTTACAAAATTCTTAAGGGGTTGGACAGGCTAGATGCAGGAAGATTGTTCCCGATGTTGGGGAAGTCCAGGACAAGGGGTCACAGCTTAAGGATAAGGGGGAAATCCTTTAAAACCGAGATGAGAAGAACTTTTTTCACACAGAGAGTGGTGAATCTCTGGAACTCTCTGCCACAGAGGGTAGTTGAGGCCAGTTCATTGGCTATATTTAAGAGGGAGTTAGATGTGGCCCTTGAGGCTAAGGGGATCAGGGGGTATGGAGAGAAGGCAGGTACAGGATACTGAGTTGGATGATCAGCCATGATCATATTGAATGGCGGTGCAGGCTGGAAGGGCCGAATGGCCTACTCCTGCACCTAATTTCTATGTTTCTATGTTTCTATGTATGTGCAGTGCCTTGTTTTTATATTTATGGCCATTTTAATTTGAAAGAGGTCACGATTGTCTATATCCAGGCAACATTCAGGACTACGAGACCACTCTGCCTGAAGGTTTTACTCAAAGCGTCACCTTGGAAACAAGATCCATCAGCTCCCCATCCATTAGTAGCCCATCAAGGTGGAGATGCTATTCCTTATGTAACTGAGCACACAACTGTAGGAAGGAACTGCAGATGCTGGTTTACACCGTAGATAGACACAAAATGCTGGAGTAACTGAGCGGGACAGGCAGCATCTCTGGAGGGAAGGAAAGAGTGGCGTTTCCAGTCGAGACCCTTCAACTGCTATCCTTTGAGTATCACTTTCACAGCCCAGCGACAGAGTAATGTTTGTACTGATTTTTTTTTCCCCTTTACTTTTCTTCGCCCAGTCCGCCTAGGCCTACACGATCTCCCGGTTGCTCAACACTTTACCTCCCCTGCTCATTCCCACACTGACCTTTCTGTCCTGGGCCTCCCCCATTGTCAGAGTCAGCCCCAGAGCAAATTGGAAGAACAGCACCCCCTATTTCGCTTGGGCAGCTTACACCCCAGCGGTATGAACATTGACTTCCCTAACTTCAAGTATCCCTTGCTTTCCCCCTCTCTCCGTCCCTCCCCCACCCTGGTTCTCCAACTAGATTCACGGCCTTCCTGATTAATTTTACTGTTTGTAATCTTCGTTGTCACCTTCCCCTCAGCCAACAATTTTCTTGACCATTTGAGAGCATCGAGTTGGCTGAGGAGGCCACATATGGACCCCGACCTCGGGTGGACTATGAGGGGGAGAACTGGATATTTTTAGTGCCTTCCCTCACAGTGAATTCTGCTGTGGGGGGACGTTTCATGTTGATTTCTATAGTGTACTGTTCTGTGTCTTTTTTCTTTTTTCTCTTTTTTGTTTTGTATGGATTTATTGACATTTGATCTGTTCAATTAATTTAATCAATCTCTGTAAAGCACTTTGGTTCAAATACTGGTTTTGTTGAAAAGTGCTATATAAATAAAGTTTATTATTATTATTATTATTATTATTTCCTTGACCATCGTCTGCTTGGATCTGTCGTTTTCACACCTTACACTTCCATTTCTCCTGTTTCCCTCTCCCCTGGCTCAGTCTGAAGAAGAGTCTCGACCCGAAACATCACCCATTCCTTCTCTCCTGAGATGCTGCCTGTCCCGCTGAGTTACTCCAGCATTGTGTGTCTGCCTTCAGTGTCAACCGGCATCTGCAGTTCCGACACTTTTCTACCTTTTTACTGTCTTGCTGAAGTCTTTGGTGTAATTTTGACCGAAGCATGTTAAATTATGAGAGGCATAGATAGGGTAGACAGTCAGAACCCTTTTCTCCCAGGGTGGAGATGTCCAACACTAGGGGGCAGAGCTATGTGAGAAAGGGGGGAAAGTTGAATCGAGATGAGGGGCATGTTTTTTTATGCATTTGCAAGGGAGGTGGTGGAGGCAGATATGATAGTGGTGTTTAAGAGGCTTTTAGATAGACACATGGAAGTGCAGGGAATAGAGGGATATGGACCATGTACAGGCAGATGAGATCACCTTAACCTGGCTTCATATTCGGCACACACATTGTGGGATGAAAGACCTATACCTGTACTAGTTTAGTTTAGTTTAGTTTAGAGATACAGCGCGGAAACAGGCCCTTCGGCCCACCGAGTCCGCGCCGACCAGCGGCCCCCGTACATTTACACTATTCTACGCCCACCGGGGACACGTTTTTTTACAATTGTTCCAAGTCAATGAACCTAGAAACCTGCACGTCTTTGGAGCGTGGGAGGAAACCGGGGATCCTGGAGAAAACCCACACCGGTCACGGGGAGAACGTGCAAACTCCGTACAGACAGCACCCGTGGTTCGGGATCGAACCCGGGTCTCTGGTGCTACTACTGTTCTATGTTCTGTTCTTTATGTATAATTTAAAGCCCCTGTCCCGCTTTCACGACCTAATTGGCGACCTCTGCCGAGTTTGCCCTTGACTCATATTCGCAGCATGGTTGCCACGAGGTTGTGGAAGGTCTTCGTAACTCTTCCTCGTGCTCATGATTGGTCTCCGCGTACTCGTGGCCTCAAGTAGGTCACGCCGTTTTTTTCCAGCCTGATAAAACATGTCCACGAGTTTAAAAAAAAGGTTGGCATGGGAAAATGTGATACTTTTTACTTGTAGGTAGGTCGTAGGTAGGTCGTGGTAGGTAGTGATGGCAGTCGTAGGTAGGTGTAGGTCGGTAACTGGCCCGAGAAAAAAAATGCAAACATGACATCATTTTATCATGTGATCATTCTCCACGCGTAGCTAGTCGTGGTTGGTCTTGGGTGTGGAAGACTGAGGTCGAGGGGGGTCGTAGGAGGTTGTAGGAGGTCATAGACATAGTTGTAGGAGGTCGTAGGAGGTCTTTTACTTCAGAGGGTCAACATCAACTCGTCTAGGGTCTTCTGAACTTGTGGATTAGGTTGTCCAAGTGGGACAGGGCCTTACGTTTGTCAGAGTCTATGTGCCTGTGCTGCTGCTGCTGCTGCGAGCTAGATTTTCATTGTACAGGTACTTTTATCTCACTGTACTTGAGTGGGAAGAAAGGCACATGGGTACACCTGCCTTTGTTGGTCAGGGCCTTGAGTATAAGAGGCAGGAAGTCACGATGGGGCTTTATAACGCTTTGGTTAGACCGCATTTGTAGTACTGCGTGCAGTTCTGGTCCCCCATTGCAGGGAGGATGTGGAGGCTTTGGAGACGGTGCAGAGGAGAATGATGTACCAGAATGATGCCGGGATTAACTAGAAGGAGAAGCTGGACAGGCTTGGATGGATGTTCTGGAGCGCCGGAGATTGAGAGGAGATCTGATGGAAGATTATTAAATTATGCGGGGCATCGATTGGGTACAGTCAGAACCATTTTCCCAGGGTGGAAATGTGAATGACTTAAAGAGGGAACATCTTTAAGGTGAAAGGAACACGTTTTTTTACACAGAAAGTGATGGGTGCCTCAAATCCACTGTCAGGGAGTCGGGTACGATAGTGGTTCATAAGGTCAGAGTCTTTGCTCTGTGGAGGGTGAGGTTGAAGAGCCTGCCATCTGATCTAGTACGCAGGTAGATCCCCTCTGTTGCAGTGCCGAAGGTATATTTCAGGAGCAGAGCGAAGAAAATCCCAAAGAGTGTGGGAGGGAAGACGTAGCCTTGTTTGACGCCACTGCGGATGTCGAAGGGCTCCGAGAAGCTGGCATTGAACTGCACTGTCCCCTTCGTGTTGCTGTGGAAGGATGCTATCATGCTCGGCAGTTTTGGTGGGTAGCTGATCTTTGGCAGAGCCATCTCTGCTGATGAGGTTGAACACCTTGGTGAGGTCAATGAAAGCAACATACAGGGCCATCCGCTGCTCCCTGCACTTCTCCTCGAGCTGGCGAAGGGAGAAGACCATGTCTACTATGCATTGGAGCAAATAGCTTGTTATTTATTCTCTGTAATGTAAACTTCTTTCATCTGGGAGTTTAGTTCAGAGATACAGCGTGGAAACAGACCCTTCAGCCCATCGAGTCCGCACCGGCCAGCAATCCCCATACGCTAGTTTTATCCTCCACACACTAGGGACAATTTACTACCAAAGCCAATGAATTTACAAACCCGCACGTCTTTGGATGTGTGAGAAAACTGGAGATCCCAGAGAAGGATTTGAGTATAGGAGCAGGGAGGTTCTACTGCAGTTGTACAGGGTCTTGGTGAGACCACACCTGGAGTATTGCGTACAGTTTTGGTCTCCAAATCTGAGGAAGGACATTATTGCCATAGAGGGAGTGCAGAGAAGGTTCACCAGACTGATTCCTGGGATGTCAGGACTGTCTTATGAAGAAAGACTGGACAGACTTGGTTTATACTCTCTAGAATTTAGGAGATTGAGAGGGGATCTTATAGAAACTTACAAAATTCTTAAGGGGTTGGACAGGCTAGATGCAGGAAGATTGCTCCCGATGTTGGAGAAGTCCAGGACAAGGGGTCACAGCTTAAGGATAAGGGGGAAATCCTTTAAAACCGAGATGAGAAGAACTTTTTTCACACAGAGAGTGGTGAATCTCTGGAACTCTCTGCCGCAGAGGGTAGTTGAGGCCACAGTTCATTGGCTATATTTAAGAGGGAGTTAGATGTGGCCCTTGTGGCTAAGGGGATCAGGGGGTATGGAGAGAAGGCAGGTACGGGATACTGAGTTGGATGATCAGCCATGATCATATTGAATTGCGGTGCAGGCTCGAAGGGCCGAATGGCCTACTCCTGCACCTAATTTCTATGTTTCTATGTTTCTAAAACCCACGCAGGTCACGGGGAGAAGGTGAAACTCCGCAGAGACAGCACCCGTGGTCAGGATCGAACCTTGGTCTCTGGTGCTGTGAGGCAGATACTCTAACGCTCTGCGTCACGCTGCATGCCGCCCGCCAATTCTGCAGCAAGGTCCAGAGTATTTGTTCTGGCGGAATCATTGATGTTATGCAATTTTGTTGGCCGTATTCAGCACTAAATGAAGAGAGAGGAACGATCAGGTCACTGTTTGACCCCTGCTTGTGCATGTTGCAACAGGTCAAATAGTTGGCCATTCACTGCCTAAAAAATAACCTACAAATAACTTTCCACTTCTCTACAAATGAAACTTTTCCTGAAACTGGAAAATAGGTTGTGGAAGATTACATTTCACGGAATGGTGATTTGCAGTGTTACATTTGCTGTGTGTGAGAGGAGTTGTTCGTACACAGTCTCAACATGAAGATAAGACCTTTTCCCCCACAACCATGTTAAAAATGTTCCTGGACATTATGTTCCATTTACTATAAGAAACAGGAAAATAGAAAAATGTTATGACCAGTTGGAACAAAGTCTGGAAGACAATCAGGTCGTCAATGATAATGGAATAAACATTATTCCTGAGAACTGGAAAATATTACATTTTAACAGGAATAATGAGGAAAGGTGATCGTTCCGCATATTATTGACACCTGTCAGCCGTTCTGTGTGTAACTGTTCAGATTTCCCCACATGATTGAACATGGCACAAAATATTGATGCCTCCTTCATGGGGCTCAGTAGATTATTCCTGATCGAAGATCGGGGATATGGTGATCCTCTACTGGACGATTTGTAAGGAAAAGAATCTCACTCTGTTAACAATTAACCATATAACCATATAACAATTACAGCACGGAAACAGGCCATCTCGGCCCTACAAGTCCGTGCCGAACATTTTTTTTCCCCTTAGTCCCACCTGCCTGCACCCATACCATAACCCTCCATTCCCTTCTCATCCATATGCCTATCCAATTTATTTTTAAATGATACCAATGAACCTGCCTCCACCACTTCCACAGGAAGCTCATTCCACACCGCTACCACTCTCTGAGTAAAGAAGTTCCCCCTCATGTTACCCCTAAACTTCTGTCCCTTAATTCTGAAGTCATGTCCTCTTGTTTGAATCTTCCCTATTCTCAAAGGGAAAAGCTTGTCCATATCAACTCTGTCTATCCTTCTCATCATTTTAAAGACCTCTATCAAGTCCCCCCTTAACCTTCTGCGCTCCAGAGAATAAAGACCTAACTTATTCAACCTATCTCTGTAACTTAGTTGTTGAAACCCAGGCAACATTCTAGTAAATCTCCTCCGTACTCTCTCTATTTTGTTGACATCCTTCCTATAATTGGGCGACCAAAATTGTACACCATACTCCAGATTTGGTCTCACCAATGCCTTGTACAATTTTAACATTACATCCCAGCTTCTATACTCAATGTGTGAAAAAGCGCATTGACACGATCGACTGTTAAGTCTCAGGAGGTTCAGAACTCTGTGTGTACTCACACGAGTCTAAACTTGCTGAGAAACCTTGCCCATGATTTACCCGCAAATGCATCTCTAACGATATCCACCAAAACTGTGTAATCCAGTCATCAGAGACATTCCCTTAAGGGCCTGTCCCACTTGGCCGTCATTCGCATGGCACGTGAAGATTTTGTACATCATAAAATCCTGCAACGCCCCCCGCGGCCCCGCGTCACTGCCTATGTCATCATGCACCATGCACGCGTAATGCGCACCATGCACGCATCACGTACGTGTCACAACGTGTGCGTCGTGACGCGTAAATTATGCCGCGTAATTTACGCGCAAATGACGGCCAAGTGGGACAGGCCCTTAAGTCTCCAATCCTTCTCCGAATGCTGCAACTTAGAACATCTTAGCACACGCTCGTTTGGCCAGGGCGATCCTGCAGCGTTGCCAGGACAACGGGCCTTCATGTTCAGCTGCACTTGATATTGGACATTGAAAATGGGGCCCAAGCCTGCCAACTCTTGCATATTATCTCAATGGACTATTTTTATACTCCTTGAGAAGGAAAGATAGATTAGCCATGACTGAATTGTGTAGTAACCTTGATGGGCCGAATGGCCTCATTCTACTCCTATAACCTATAAACTGAACTTTGTACATGATCCAAGATGGTGTTTATGTACAGTAATACTTTACTGAACTGTATTCAAAGAAAGAATTTCTCTGTACAGTGGTGCATGTGAAAATGAAGAAGCATTAATATTGGAGATCTCAGGTTTACTCATTGTGTTGAAAGATTAATATCCTGAAGCTCTTAATGTTTCTCTTTCTACTGATGCTGGCTGATCTGAATATTCCCATATTTTGTTTCTTACAACTGTAGCATGTGTTCGTAAGTTCAAGGAGCAGAATGAGGCTATTCTGCCCATCAAGTCTACTCTGCCATTCAATCATGGCTGGTCTATCTTTCCCACTCAACCCTATATTTACCTGCCTTCTCCCCATGACCCCTGACACACGCACTAATCAAGAATCTGTCAATCCCCTAGCAAGAGATAACTGTCCAATTTCAAAAGCAGTTTTGCCAATGTAGAATCCCAATTCCCAATCCGACCTCTCTGTCCTGGGTCTCCTCCATTGCCAGAGTGAGCAACACTGGAAATTGGAGGAACAGCACCTCATATTCCGCCTGGTGTGCTTGCGTCCGGATGGCATGAACGTTGAATTCTCCCAGTTTTGCTAGCCCTTGCTGTCTCCTCCCCTTCCTTAACCCTCGAGCTGTCTCCTCCCATCCCCCCGCCCTCGGGCTCCTCCTCCTCCCTTTTTCCTTCCTTCTCCCCCCACCCACCCCCCATCAGTCTGAAGAAGGGTTTTGGCCCGAAACGTTGCCTATTTCCTTCGCTCCATAGATGCTGTTGCACCCGCTGAGTTTCTCCAGCATTTTTGTGTACCTTGCCAATGTAGAGATAGCCATCTCATTTAATGGTTAAAAAAGACCACAGCGTGCTGGAGTAACTCAGTGGGTCAGGCAGCATCTCTGGAGAACATGGATAAGTGACCCTTCCGATCGGGACCCTTCTTTAAACTGACTGTAGGGGGGTAGTATGAAAGCTGTAGTCTGAAGAAGCTTCCCGACCCAAAATGTCACCTATCCATGTTCTTTATGGATGCTCTCCGACCCCCTGAGTTACTCCAGCACTTTTTTTTTGTAAACCAACATCTGCATTTGTTTTTACAGGAAATGCAGATGCTGGGGTACAAAATATAATCTTAGAGAACATGGACAAATGACGTATTGTGTTGGGACCCTTCTTGTCTGAAGAAAGGTCATGACCAGAAACGTCGCCTGTTCATGTCCTTCAGAGATGCTGCCTGACCCGCTGAGTTACTCCAGCACTTTGTGTCTTTATCTGCAGTTCATTGTCTGTTCCCATTACATGGCAAAGACTATCATCAGCTAAAACATATCACAAATCAATAACTCAAGAGTCTGCACTTTGATTTATTCATGTGGTCCTATGCAATATTTATACTGTTGTACCTTTATTCCCATAACTTGCTTTCCTCAATTGCACATTATATCCTATTCTGTTGGATTAAGTTCACAAAGTACTGACAGTCAAAGTACTGTCAGTAGATGTATAAGGTGTAGGGTTGCTAAATGTCCCGCATTAGCCGAGACATCCCATTTTTTGGGCTAAATTGGTTTGTCCAGTACGGGACCGCCCTTGTCCCGTATTTGACCGCTACTACTCGGGTCGAGGGGACTGTCGGGTCGGAGCGCCACGTCCGGCCCCGCCTCACCCGTCCCGACGTAGTGCAGCCCATGGAGTGCAGCAGCAGCACCTCGCCTGTGTCCCCGCGGGTCGGCAGCCCGGCCAGCTGTCCGACCTTCGGACCTTCGATTACTGCCGACACCACCACCCCCTCCTTCTCATGGTCGATCATCGGTTCATGAGTTGGACGGGGCGCCGGACTTTGCGTGGCCCGGGACAAAACTCCTCAGCTGGCCCGCCGGCTGGGCTTTGTGTGCAGTCCAGCACCCGGGACAACTCATCATTCACCCAGCCACGGCCCAGTCAGTCAGCGAATTGCCGTCAGGAATTTGTCCCTTATTTTGACCTTTTGTCCCTAGTTTGGGAGTGAGAAGGTTGGCGACCCTAGTAAGGTGCTGCTTTGTACCGTCACCCTGTGGGAACTGCTCTGACAGACAAAGTGCCTGCTACACTCTCATAGAAACTTACAAAATTCTTAAGGGGTTGGACAGGCTAGATGCAGGAAGATTGTTCCCGATGTTGGGAAAGTCCAGAACTAGGGGTCACAGTTTAAGGATAAGGGGGAAATCTTTTAGAACCGAGATGAGAAAATCATTTTTTACACAGAGAGTGGTGAATCTCTGGAATTCTCTGCCACAGAAGGTAGTTGAGGCCAGTTCATTGGCTATATTTAAGAGGGAGTTAGATGTGGCCCTTGTGGCTAAAGGGATCAGGGGGTATGGAGAGAAGGCAGGGATGGGATACTGAGTTGGATGATCAGCCATGATCATATTGAATGGCAGTGCTGGCTCGAAGGGCCGAATGGCCTCTACTCCTGCACCTATTGTCTATGTTTCAAACAGAGTTTATCTTGCAATATGTTGATCATTTAGTTAGGCTTAGTTCAGAGATATAGCGCGTATCAGGCCCTTTGGCCCACCATGTCCAAGCCAACCAGCGATCACCCCGCACACTAGCACCATCCTGCACACAAGGGCCAATTTACAATTCTTTTTACTGAAGCCAATTAACCTACAAACCTGCACCTCTTTGGAGTGTGGGAGGAAACCGGAGCACCCAGAGAAAACCCACGCGGTCACAGGAAGAACGTACAAACTCCATACAGACAGGGATGGAACCCGGGTCTCCGGCGCTGAAAGGCTGTGCCACCGAGCCACCCCAAATGACATGATAGGAGGATGGTTATTGCTGCAACAAGGAGGCAAAAGGCATGACATGTGCCGTGGACATCGAGGAGCTATGTGGCTGCATCTTCCTCAGATGTAACGTGCTTATTGTACCACATTAGGCCCCCACTTGGTCATGACTGACCATGGGTGATGCAGCCTAGTTTGTCGGATGCAAGCCTGGGCGATATCATATGGAGGACAGGCTGTTGCCCATGCAGCACGTCCCCTCTCTCCACGTCGCTGATCGATCCAAAGGAACAGCACGTCCTTTACAGTTTGGCACCAGCACCATCGCAGGAGCTGCCAGAGTGAGATTGTAGACAACGACGAACTGCCTTAGGGGCTCCGACTCCGGGTTTTCTTGAGGTTTACTCCAGGGGCCTTTTCCATGACTGGATATGGCCACAAGGCAGTGGAGGTTTTAAATCAGAGTTATCCCTCTCCTAGATGGACTGCCTTCCCAGGCTGACAAGCTCCATCTACTGTACCAGAGTAGGGGAATCAAGAACCAAATAGGTTTTAAGGTGAGAGGGGGAAGATTTAATAGGACCCTGAGGGGCAACTTTTTTACCCAAAGGTAAAACTAGTATGAAATGAGCTGCCAGAGGAGGTAGTTGAGGCAGGTAATATCACAACATTAAAAACAAAGACAACTACATGCATAGGATAGGTTTAGAGGGGTATGGGCCAAATGCAGGCAGATGGGACTAGTATAGATGGGACATGTTGGTTGGCATTGGCAAGTTGGGCCAAAGGGCCTGTTTCCATTTCTATTCATGGTGAGAAATTTCTTGCTGGGAATTGATTCAGCAATTTTTTTATTTCCAGATATTTTGGTCTACTCCCTCGTGTTATAGAAGCTGAATCAATTCTTGATCATGTAGGTTGCAGAATAACGTAAAAATTTATTCTACAGATGCAAAATAACAGATTAAACACATTTTTTTCTGATTTGACCTGGACACACATAGCCTGTTTAGTTCAGGTCATTTAATGATAGTACGATATGGTCTCTGAATCTTGCCAGAACAACACACACAACCTTGCAAGAAAGAGCGAATGCAAATTCCTCGTGGACCCATTAATGAAACGGCCATCATTAACCTACTCCAAAAGCTACAAAGGAGAAATATTAATCAAACTGTCGCCAATGGCTGCAGGTGTTCCAATGCTCACAGTGTTGTGTTTAACACTGGTAAACCTACAGCCACAATGGGCAGATGCGTGGCAGATGCAGTATAATATAGATAAATGTGAGGTTATCCACTTTGGCAGCAAAAAGAAGGGGGCAGATTATTTTCTCAATGGGGTTAGGTTAGGTAAGGGGGAGTTGCAGTGAGACCTGGGTCTCCTTGTACACCAGTCACTGAAAGTTGGCGTGCAGGTACAGCAGGCAGTGAAGAAAGCTAATGGAATGTTGGCCTTCATAACAAGAGGATTTCAGTATAGGAGTAAAGAGGTTCTTCTGCAGTTGTATAGGGCTCTGGTGAGACCACATCTGGAGTATTGTGTAGTTTTGGTCTCCTAATTTGAGGAAGGACATCCTTGTGATTGAGGCAGTGCAGCGTAGGTTCACGAGATTGATCCCTGGGATGGCGGGACTCATATGAGGCAAGATTGAAAAGACTAGGCTTGTATTCACTGGAGTTTAGAAGGATGAGGGGGCATCTTATAGAAACATATAAAATTATAAAAGGACTGGACAAGCTAGATGCAGGAAAAAATGTTCCCAATGTTGGGCGAGTCCAGAACCAGGGGCCACAGTCTTAGAATAAAGGGGAGGCCATTTAAGACTGAGGTGAGAAAAACCTTTTCACCCAGAGAGTTGTGAATTTATGGAATTCCCTGCCACAGAGGGCAGTGGAGGCCAAGTCACTGGATGGGTTTATGAGAGAGTTAGATATAGCTCTAGGGGCTAGTGGAATCAGCCACGATCACATTGAATGGCGGTGCTGGCTCGAAGGGCCGAATGGCCCCCTCCTGCACCTATTTTCTATGTTTCTATACTGTGAGGGAAGGAACTGCAGATGCTGATTTAAACCGAAGATAGACACAAAATGCTGGAGCAACTCAGCGGGCCAGGCAGCATCTCTGGAGAGAATGAATGGGTGACGTTTTGGGTCGAGACCCTTCGAGGCTGCTCGCAGGTGAAATATGGTGCTCGTTAAGAAAATGATGACTAGTACTGATATGGCATTTTAGTTCTTTATTCAGAGGGTGGTGAATCTGTGGAATTCATTGCCACAGACGGCGGTGGAGGCCAAGTCAATGGATGGAGATTGACAGATTCTTGACTAGTACGTGCAAATTCCTTTTTATGTGGTTTTCAATGATGGGACTTCTAATACTGTTACCCCCTTGTAATAACAGGTAGTTTAGAGTCACACAGCACAGAAACAGGCTGCATCTCTGGATAGAAGGAATGGATGATGTTCCTTCTCGCCAGAGATGCTGCCTGTCCCGCTGAGTTACTCCAGCATTTTGTGTCTACCAACGGTGTAAACCAGCATCTGCAGTCCCTTCCTGCACACCGGTCCTTGTTTATGCTGGTGGCCTTGCCGAGGCAACATGAAGTGTAGATGGAGTTAATGGCAGAATTTAAACATAGTTTTGTTAAGTGATACCGCATGGAAACACACCCTTCAGACTCGGCTTGGTCACAAAAATTACTCCAGCGCTTTGATTAATTCTCACGATTTTAGCATTTGCAGCTGCCTTGTCTTTCCATTCATCTTTTCTCCTTCTTTTACATTCACTTGTGTTGAAAAATCTTGCAAGATGGAAGCTTACATCTGTGCAATGATGTTGAAACCAAGCTGTTATATCAACTTGTTCCCATCAGTCACAAAATGCAAAACACAAGACACTAAACAATGTATGGAATGCAATGATTTGCAGTTATGATATTTCCAGCCATCCAGAAGATAAATAGGCCTTGTACTTGTAGCTATTAATAAAAGTTTTCAAAGTCTATTTAAAAAATATTATTTATGTACATGTAATGCTAATTTAAACTTCACGGCACGGAATTGGTCTACACAGTGTATATATTTGGGAGTTGCTGGAACTATGACACTAGGGCAGAATGTGCAGGCATATTTCCCGATACAAGGCACCATCCATTACCAGAACACACTCTTCCTGACTTATGCAATGAGTAAACTCGCACTTACATAAGCGATTCTGTACTCAGTGCATGCAATCAAGCCAGTTTGTAATTCCTACAACACTGTACCATCATTGGAAACAGGCCGGCAATGGCGGCTATGCTTACCCAGAAGGCCGTGCAACACAGAAAGTGCCCTGGACGTAGCCGGACACCACTGAGACAGTCTGAAGAAGGGTCTCGACCCGAAACGTCACCCATTCCTTCTGTCCAGAGATGCTGCCTGTCCCGCTGAGTTACTCCAGTATTTTGTGTCTATCTTCGGCGGAAACCAGCATCTGCACAGTTTACTCCTACACAATATTCTCAGAGTTATTTTGGGCAGGGGTTGGGGATGGCGATTCCTATCTTAGTAAAATCTGACTTGACTAAGGGTTCACTGGACGTAATACCTTACGTAGCAATGTTACAAAATTTTGAGATTTAAAAAATCAAGTCTGCAATTTATCCCATCAGATAAAGCATAACAATAAGTTTAATTTGACACCTAATTCACTTTCATATCTCAAGTAATAAAAAAGTTATGGCCATTTTCATACTCGGAATTTAGCATCTTGTTCCCTATTGATTTTCTATGGACATAACAAAAAAGCTGTGATCATGGACAGTCAAAAGCTCATAACCTTCTTAAAAATTAAGAGAACTGAATGAAATTTTCAGTTATCGTAGATTGAAGCATTCTGAAACAAATATAAAATAATCTTACTTGGATGACCTGAAATTAAAGCATATAATTAGTTAGTTACCCAATTGTAGCTAATTTCAAACTTCAATTACTAGATCTAAACATCTATCCATTTCTTAATAAATGATTAACATTTTTAAATAGCCCAAGTGTCCAAATAATATTCACAAATAATTCACAATAAAACATGATTTTTAAATCTCATTTACATCAATTTATAGGCCAAATGGAAGGAATTTAGTGTTCAATTGCTGTAAATTAAAGTCAATTTAAATCAGCTTTCTAGTGGGTTCCTGTGAACGCGCTGGTTTAGAACGTTCACATTGCGCTGGATTTGTGCCCTTAAGTGCCCAGAAAAATACTGTGGGATATAAAGAGCCCAAAATGAACTACTCGCTATAGAAAACTTTATACACAGGGTTATATACAAGCCCCATTTAATGTAAAAATAAGGTACATACCTTTAATTGTTTGCTTTATAAAACCCTGGGGCTGTGAGAGGTCGCGGGATTAGAGAGTGATTTTTAAACTACTATAACTATTATACAAGGCCATAAAAACTAATAATACCTTTTGCGACGGGGTCTTTCAGCGATTTTCCGTTAATGATTTACTAGGCTGAACATTTTCAATTGCAACAGCCTAGTAAAAATCGCGTTTTAAACCCGCCCCCTCTAAACAGCGCCAAAACGCGCACACGGGGTAGGGCAGATGCTCAGCCACGATTCAGGTAGGTTTTGTAACATACCTACCTTATGTAGTTGCTCGTCCCTGTACTGGCTATCAACACTATGGGGTATCAAATATCAATACAGATACAAACTTAAAACTTAAAGAAAGTCTGCAGCAGGGCACCTACTACATCAATGCCGTCAAGCACTAAATATGAATTATATTAGAACATAGGACAATGCAACACAGAAACAGGCCCTTCGGCCCGCAAGTCTGTACCGAACGTGATGCCAAGCTAAACTGATCCCGTCTGCATGCACATGATAGGACATGGTTGGTGTTCAGAGATCAAGGGTTTCCAATGGGAAGATCCCTGTATACATGTTGGCTCTGGGAACATCATGCAGAGCTTAATGGGCAGTACAGCAGCGTTGTGCGGAGGCCAGGTTGGTGGTGTTTGTTTAGTGCGTCTAAATAGTTTAGTTTAGAGATATGAGTTCAGTTTAGTTTAGAGGTTTTAGTTGCGTTTAGAGATACAGCATGGAACCAGGCCCTTCACTCTATCGAGTCCACATCAACCATCGATCACCCTAGTTCTATGTTATTCCACTCTCACATCCGACACACTCGTGACAATTTACCTACAAACCCGCACGCCTTTGGAATGTGGGAGGAACCCGGAGTAAAACCCACGCGGTCACAGGGAGAGCGTGCAAACTCCGCGAGGTCAGCATCACACTCGGGTCTCTGGCGCTGTGTGGCAGCAGCACTACCCGCTGTGCCATCGTGCCGCCCTTGAATCTAGATACTTTTAAAGATAATCAGATCTCCGCCAGTGGGCAGTTTGCGGTGAAAATGTAGCGGTCCTCAGACTTACAACCATAGTCACTTCTCAGAACAACAAGGTGACCTAAAGCCCATAGTGACGCTGCAGGGGATGATGAAATCCCAAGTATAACTCTGTGGGAATCTTATCATCGGCACAAGAACAGTTCACGATGGGAAATACTCCGCCAAATTTCCAGAGAGTTTGATTTGACCTGGTAACCATCCAAATGGTTACTCTGGAACTAAAGATTTCTTAACCATGGATCACTGGATCAATCAGCCCACAGGCCTCCTCCATTAGCAGAGTGAGGCCACACACAGCACCTCATATTCCACCTGGGAAGCCCACAACCCAATGGTGTGAACAGTGAATTCTCCAATTTTAGGTAACTAACCTCCAATCAACCCTTCCTTCCTTCCGAAAACTAAAACCACCTCGAACTAAAAGTTGAGGTGGTGAAAAGGATAATGACCAAACTGAACGATATACGGCCCTGTGCAAATTGGAGGAACAACACCTCATATTGCGCATAGGTAGTTTACACCCCAGTGGGAGGAACATTGACTTCTCTAATTTTAGATAGTCCTTGATTTCTCCCTCCTTCCCCTCCCCCTTCCTAGCTGTCCCACAAGCTCCGCCTCTTCCTTTCTTTCCTCCCCCCCTCCGACATCACTCAGAAGAAAGGTCTCCACCCAAAACGTCCTTCTCTCCATAGATGCTGCCTCACCCGCTGAGTTTCAAGAGAGAGCTAGATAGGGCTCTTAAAAATGGCGGAGTCAGGGGATATGGGGAGAAGGCAGGAACGGGGTACTGATTGTGGGATGATCAGCCATGATCACATTGAATGGCGGTGCTGGCTCGAAGGGCCGAATGGCCTCCTCCTGCACCTATTGTCTATTATCCATTGTTTCCCCAGCATTTTTTGTCTAACTGCCCTTCATTATATCGCAGTGGAGCAGACAAAGACACAAAGTGCTGGAGTAACTCAGCGGGTCAGGTAGCATCTGTGGAGAGTCTCGACCTGAAACGTCACCTTCCTTCTCTCCAGAGATGCTGCATGACCCGCTGACTTACTCCAGCTTTTTGTGTCTCTCTTCATTACACTGCATACTCGTTTTACAGTTGTGCAGCAGTAGAGTTGCTGCCTCACAGCGCCAGAGACCCGGGTTCGATCCTGACTATGGGCGCTGTCTGTATGGAGTTTGTACGTTCTCCCTGTGACCGCGTGGGCTTTCTCCAGGAGCTCCAGTTTCCTATATTCCAAAGACGTGCGGGTTTGCAGGTTAATTGGCTTCTGTAAATTGTCTCCTAGTGTGTAAGATCGAACTAGTGTATCACTGGTTAGTGCAGACTGAGTGGGCTTAGTGTTTCCACACTGTATCTCGAAACGAAACCAAGCCAATGCATTAAAATAAATCTGAAAAAACGGAAATAAGAATAAAAAATAATAGCAGATGTTGAATATTTAAAATTAAAGCTAGAAATGTCAATAACAGCCAGCAGGTCAAATATCACCCAGTAGAACAAAGCTTACGTTTCAGCCTTACAACCTTCTAGTCCTCTCCGTTTAAAATTTAACCTTACATTATTCAAAGAATTGCAGAGGCTGGGTTTCAAAAAAAACCTTTATTAAACTTGTACACACTCTCCATGCCCTTAACATGGGTCTAACCTTGTAGGAGTTGGATTATGTTAATTGTCTTAGAATCAGAAGATCATAAGACATAGGTGCAGACTAAGGCCATTCTGCCCAATGAGTTTACTCCCAATACAATCATGGCTGGTCTATCTTTCCCTCTCAGCCCCATTCTCCTGCCTTCTCCCAGTAAACTTTGACTCCCTAATGCCCCTGTCCCACTTAGCAAACCTGAACGGAAACCTCTGGAGATTTTGTGCCCCATCCAAGGTTTCCGTGCGGTTCCTGGAGGTTGCAGGTGGTTGCCGGAGGTTGCAGGTAGTGGAAGCAGGTAGGGAGAGTGCCAAAAACTTCCGGGAACCGCACGGAAACCTTGGGTGGGGCGCAAAGTCTCCAGAGGTTTCCGTTCAGGTTTCCTAAGTGGGACACGGGGCATAACTAATCAAGAATCTGCAATCTCCTCCTTAAAAATACCCAATGACTTGGCCTCCACCACTGTCTGAATTCCACAGATTCACCACTCTCCTCATCTCCATTCTAAAGCTGCATCCTTTCATTCTGAGGCTGTGCCCTCTGGTCCTAGACTCTCCCCCTAGTGGAAACATCCTCTCCACATCCACTGTATCCATGCTGTAATATGGAGCAAAGGACAAACTGCTGGAGGAAGTCAATAGGCCAGGAACATCTAGTGGTCCAGTCTGGAGTTCATAAGTTCTAGGAGCAGACTAAGGTGATTCGGCCCATCCAGTCTATGCCACCATTCAATCATGGCTGATCTATCTCTCCCTCTCAACCCCATCCTCCTGCCTTCTCCCCATAACCCCTGACTCCCGTACTAATCAAGAATCTATCAATCTCCGCCTTAAAAATATCTATTGACGGCCTCCACAGCCCTCTGTGCCAATGAATTCCACAGATTCACCACCCTCAGACGAACGAAATTCCTCCTCATCTCCTTTCTAAAGGTGCCTCCTTTAATTCTGGGGCGATGACCTCTGGTCCTAGACTCTCCCACTAGGGGAAACATCCTCTCCACATCCACTCTATCCAGGCCTTTAATTATTCAGCACATTTCAATGAGGTCCCCACTTCATTCTTCTAAACTCCAGCGATTACAGGCCCAGTGCCATCAAACGCTTATCACATGTTGACCTACTCATTCCTGGGATCATTCTTGTAAACCCCCTCTGGACCCTCTCCAGAGCCAGCACACCCTTCCTCAGATATGGGGCCCAAAATTGCTCACAATATTCCAAATGCGGCCTGACCAGCGCCTTATAGCCTCAGCATTACATCCCTGTTTTGTATTGTCACCCTCTTGATATAAATGCGTTTGCCTTTCTTACTTCTGTTTCATAGAAACATAGAAACATAGAAATTAGGTGCAGGAGTAGGCCATTCGGCCCTTCGAGCCTGCACCGCCATTCAATATGATCATGGTTGATCATCCAACTCAGTATCCCGTACCTGCCTTCTCTCCATACCCCCTGATCCCCTTAGCCACAAGGGCCACATCTAACTCCCTCTTAAATATAGCCAATGAATTGGCCTCAACTACCCTCTGTGGCAAAGAGTTCCAGAGATTCACCATTCTCTGTGTGAAAAAAGTTATTCTCATCTCGGTTTTAAAGGATTTCCCCCTTATCCTTAAGCTGTGACCCCTTGACCTGGACTTCCCCAACATCGGGAGCAATCTTCCTGCATCTAGCCTGTCCAACCCCTTAAGAATTTTGTAAGTTTCTATAAGATCCCCTCTCAATCTCCTAAATTCTAGAGAGTATAAACCAAGTCTATCCAGTCTTTCTTCATAAGACAGTCCTGACATCCCAGGAATCAGTCTGGTGAACCTTCTCTGTACTCCCTCTATGGCAATAATGTCCTTCCTCAGATTTGGAGACCAAAACTGTACGCAATACTCCAGGTGTGGTCTCACCAAGACCCTGTACAACTGCAGTAGAACCTCCCTGCTCCTATACTCAAATCCTTTTGCTATGAATGCTAACATACCATTCACTTTCTTCACTGCCTGCTGCACCTGCATGCCTACTTTCAATGACTGGTGTACTATGACACCCAGGTCTCGCTGCATCTCCCCTTTTCCTAGTCGGCCACCATTTAGATAATAGCCTGCTTTCCTGTTTTTGCCACCAAAATGGATAACCTCACATTTCAACTTGCAGTTTCAACTTGCAGATTAACATTTCAAGAATCCTGCACCACCACTCCCAAGTCCCTTTGTATCTACAATTTCTGAAGTCTCACCCCATTTAGAAAATAGCCTTCGCCTTTATTCCAGCTACCAAAACACATGACTCCACACTTTGCAACACTATATTCCATCTGCCACTTCTCTGCCCACTCTCCCAACCTGTCCAATTCCTTCTGCAGAGTCCCTGCTTTCTCGACACTACCTGCCCCTCCACCTGTTCGTATCATCTGCAAACTTGGCCACAAAGCCTTCGATCCCCTCGTCCAAATCATTAATATACAACGTGAAGAGTAGCGGCCCCAGCACCGACCCCTGAGGAACTCCGCTAGTCACTGGCAGCCAACCAGAAAAAGCCCCCTTTATTGCCACTCTTTGCCTTCTGCCATCCAGCCAACCTGCTAGTATCTGCCCTTTAATACCATGGGCTCAAATCTTCTTTAACAACCTCAAGTGTGGCACCTTATCAAAGGTCTTCTGAAAATCCAAGTATATCACATCTACTGTCCCTCCTTTGTCGATCCTGCTATTTACTTCCTCAAAGAATTCCACCAGGTTCCCCAGGCAAGATCTCCCTTTTACGAAACCATGTCGACTTTGGCGTATTTTATCGTGTGCTTCTAAGTACTTAGAAACCTTGTCTTTAACAATGGACTCTAAAATCTTCCCAACCACTGAAGTTGGGCAAACAGGCCTATAGTTTCCACCTTGCTCCCTTCTTGAACACAGAGTAATATTTGTAACTTTTCATTCGTATGGGACCACTCTGGACTCTCGTGATTCTCGAAAGATCACTATTACTGCCTCAACAATATAACCATATAACCACATAACAATTACAGCACGGAAACAGGCCATCTCGACCCTTCTAGTCCGTGCCGAACACGTATTCTCCCCTAGTCCCATATACCTGCGTTCAGACCATAACCCTCCATTCCCTTCCCATCCATATAACTATCCAATTTATTTTTAAATGATAAAAAACGAACCTGCCTCCACCACCTTCACTGGAAGCTCATTCCACACAGCCACCACTCTCCGAGTAAAGAAGTTCCCCCTCATGTTACCCCTAAACTTCTGTCCCTTAATTCTCAAGTCATGTCCCCTTGTTTGAATCTTCCCTACTCTCAGTGGGAAAAGCTTATCCACGTCAACTCTGTCTATCCCTCTCATCATTTTATAGACCTCTATCAAGTCCCCCCTTAACCTTCTGTGCTCCAAAGAATTCTGCGCTCTAAAGCCTCCTCTTTCGGAATCCTGAGGTGCAGTCCATCTGTGTCTTATCCACCGTCAGCCGTGAAGAAGGGTCTCGACCCGAAATGTCACCTATTCCTTTTCTCCAGAGATGCTGCCTGTCCCGCTGAGTTACTCCAGCACTTGATATCTATCTTCGGTGTAAACCAGCAATGCAGTTGCTTCCTACAGTATCTAATGGTAGATGGATAGTCAACAATATAGGACCTGATGTAGTCTCAACCCAAAATGGTGCCTAGCCCTCTGCTTCCATGGATGCTGACTGGTCATTTGAGTTCCACCAGCAGGTTGAAGACATCTCGTTGCTTTATTTTACCCCTGTCCTAATGTAAAGACCTAATATCAGATGGCAATATATAACACCTCAAGAAAGGGAATCGTTTTCTGGCTATATTTTCAAAACCTTATTCCTTGAGACCAGTTCGAAACTGCATTAGAGCGGCACGGTGGCGCAGTGGTGGAGTTGCCGCATTACCGCGCTTACAGCGGCAGAGACCCGGGTTCAATCCTGACTACGGGTGCTGTCTTTATGGAGTTTGTACGTTCTCCCCGTGACCTGCGTGGGTTTCTCCAAGATCTTCGGATTCCTCCCACACTCCAAAGACGTACAGGTTTGTAGGTTAATTGGCTTGGTATGAATGTAAAATTGTCCCTGGTGTAGGATTGTGTTAAGAATAGAATAGAATACGATTATTGTCATTGCACAACAACTGTACAAATTCCATTGCATCTCCTTCGGTGTGTAGTAGAAACATAGAAACATAGAAAATAGGTGCAGGAGTAGGCCATTCGGCCCTTCGAGCCTGCACCGCCATTCAATATGATCATGGCTGATCATCCAACTCAGTATCCCGTACCTGCCTTCTCTCCATACCCCGATCCCTTTAGCCACAAGGGCCACATCTAACTCCCTCTTAAATATAGCCAATGAACTGGCCTCAACTACCTTCTGTGGCAGAGAGTTCCAGAGATTCACCACTCTCTGTGTGAAAAATGTTTTTCTCATCTCAACCCTAAAGGATTTCCCCCTTATGGTCTGAACGCAGGTATATGGGACTAGGGGAGAATACGTGTTCGGCACGGACTAGAAGGGTCAAGATGGCCTGTTTCCGTGCTGTAATTGGTATATGGTTATATGGTTATCCTTAAACTGTGACCCCCTTGTTCTGGACTTCCCCAACATCGGGAACAATCTTCCCGCATTTAGCCTGTCCAACCCCTTAAGAATTTTGTAAGTTTCTATAAGATCCTCCCTCAATCTCCTAAATTCTAGCCAGTACAAGCCGAGTCTATCCAGTCTTTCTTCATATGAAAGTCCTGACACCCCAGGAATCAGTCTGGTGAACCTTCTCTGCACTCCCTCTATGGCAACAATGTCCTTCCTCAGATTTGGAGACCAAAACTGTACGCAATACTCCAGGTGTGGTCTCACCAAGACCCTGTACAACTGCAGTAGAACCTCCCTGCTCCTATACTCAAATCCTTCTGCTATAGAAGACACAGGATAAAATATTTTAAAAGAACAAACACAACAGCCATTGACTCACATATACACAAGATCAGTAAAGAAAATAATAAATAGGTATTAAAAATATTTTAAAAGAATATTATGCATTATCTTGCACCCCGAATTATGTTAATGTGTGGGGAGTGTAGCTGTGTGGAATGAGCTTCCAGTGAAGGTGGTGGAGGCAGGTTCGTTTTTATCATTTAAAAATAAATTGGATAGTTATATGGATGGGAAGGGAATGGAGGGTTATGGTCTGAGCGCAGGTATATGGGACTAGGGGAGATTATGTGTTCGGCACGGACTAGAAGGGTCGAGATGGCCTGTTTCCGTGCTGTAATTGTTATATGGTTATATGGATCGCTGGTCAATGTGGACTTGGTGGGCCAAAGGGCCTGTTTCCGTGCTGTATCTCTAAACTAAACTAAATTACAGCTTGATCATTCTTAGCTATCAGTGTAACCATTAAACACCAGTACACCACCGATTTTCCAGCACCCTTTGGTTCCAGAGCCTTGCGGGATTCATGGCTTTGCTGGGCCAACAGAAGTCACACAGTAATAATTCAACCATACACCTTTGACCCACTAATTATGCACCACCCGTGTATTTTAAAGCAACATGGACAGCTGGAAACATCAATAAAAAGTTCACAGTTCACAAAGACATACACAATTATTTCAGGACTGGGGCACGTGACCTGAGAGACCGCACGCCACACAACCTTCTCGTGAATTTATCCAGACTACAGAAGGTGCTGGAAAACTGTGGTGGACCTGTTTATCATTTAACATTGTGGGGAGGAACTGCAGGTGCTGGTTTAAACCAAAGACAGACACTAAATGCTGGAGTAACTCAGCGGGACTAGCAGCATCTCTAGGAGAGACGTTTCAGGTCAAGACCCTTTTTCAGACTTATGTCAGGGAAGAGGGAGATACATAGATAAGGAAGTGTAAGGTGTGAAAACAGGACAAAGGGGATGTAGTTCGAGAAAAACATAGACTGGATCATTGTTAGCTGGGAGACACCTCCTCCAACCACATCTACTGTATCCACTGTTGCAGGTGTGGACTCTTATACATCGGCGAAACCAAGCGCAGGCTTGGTGATTGTTTTGCTGAACACCAACGCTCAGTCAGCCTAAACCTACCTGATCTCCCAGTTGCTCAACACTTTAACTTCCCCTCCCATTCCCACACTGGCCTTTCTGTCCTGGGCCTTCTCTGCTGTCAGAGTGAGGCCCAGCGCAAATTGGAGGAACAGCACCTCATATTTCGCTTGGGTAGTTTACACCCCAGCGGTATGAACATTGACTTCTCTAACTTCAAGTAGCCCTTGCTTTCCCTCTCTTTCCGTCCCCTCCCCCTTCCCAGTTCTCCGACCAGTCTTACTGTCTCCGATAACATTTTATCTTTGTTAGCTTTGTTGTTAACTTCTCCCAGCTAACAATGATCTAGTCTACATTTTCCATGATCTCCTTACACTTCCTTATCTCTGTATCGCCCTCTCCCCTGACTTCAGTCTGAAGAAGGGTCTCGACCCGAACGTCACCCATTCCTTCTCTCCAGAGATGCTGCCTGTCCCGCTGAGTTGATACAGATAAGTATGTTAATATTTGATTCTGGATATGGAGTCAAACAGGCCCTCCAGCCCACCTTGCCTATCTTTGCATTAGAGTTTGAGACAAGCAAAAGCTTTCTCGGTAAATGTCCTCTTCCAATCTATCATCTTCTTTAAAATTCTTCATGGATGCAGAAGATTCAACCAGTTCTTACATCCCATTTATGGATAAATCATTTATTTAAATCATTACGTTTGTCCAAGTTGCTCAGTATCTTTGGAAAATGAACAAAATGGACATTGACATTAGAATACTCCCATGGGTCTGTAATAATGCAACAGAAATTTACAAAGATGTTGCCAGGGTTTGAGGGCCTGAGCTGCAGGGTGAGCTTGAGCAGACTAGGAGTCTATTCCTTGGAGCACAGGAGCATAAGGGGTGATCTTATAGAGGTAGGATCCCAGAGTAGGTGAATCGAGGACCAGAGGGTTAATAGCCCTGTCCCACTGTTCGAGCTAATTCAAGAGTTCTCCCGAGTTTGCCCTGATTCAAACTCGGAGATTTACGGTAATGGCCGCTTGTCTGTACTCGGGGCTCTCGTGGACATTTTTCAACATGTTTACAAATCTTCACGGGCTCACCGCGTTTCCCGAGTACCTGCCGTTAGCGTTACGAGCCGCTAAGAGACGTCCCGAGCTCCGACGTACCCGCTACGTTCATTCTACCTGCTTACCACGAGTTTGATTTTTTTTTTAAACTCGGGAGAGCTCTTGAATGAACTCGTACAGTGGGACAGGGCGTTTAAGGTGAGGGGGGAAAGATTTAACAGGAATCTGAGGGGTAACTTTTTCACACAAAGGGTGGCGGGTGTATGGAACGAGCTGCCTGAGGGGGTAGTTGAGGCTGGGACTATCGCAACATTTACGAAACAGGTGCATGGATCGGACAGGTTTAGAGGGTTATGGGCCAAATGCAGGCAGGTGGGACTAGTGTAGATGGGGGCACATGGTCAATTTGGGCCGATGGGCCTATTCACATGCTGATTCTATGATTATATATGAAGGAAAACTTTAATCTATTTTTGTTAACCAATTTTTTTCTCTGCTGCCACAGCTGCTGATTTTGTGATAATACTTCCTCAAATTATAATGTTGCTTAGCTTTTTTACGTCTTGTGATTTGTTTTATTCGTGGACTCATTGTTGGTTTTTAGCCCTTTTACCGGACGGGGCTTTGAAATTCATTGCCACGATGTCTAGGGAGAACTGCCTCGAAACTGTTCAATTTCGCTGATCTGTTATCTGAGATATCTGAAGTCTACCGTTTGCTTCAGCTGTTCACATTCCTCACCCTTGTAATTCTAATCTCTGGTGACATTATGTAAGTGATTTGTTCAACACAAACCCTTCAGCTTCTGAATCCCAAAATAGCAAATGAGTTCTGCCATCCCCACCCTATTTTTGTTCCTTATTTTGATAGTCAATATAGTCAGTTTCGTTTTCTGTGACGTGTACCGAGCTACAGTGAAAAACTTTTGATGCTTGCTAGCCAGTCAGCAGAAAGACAAATGGGCATGTGGACATATAGTGGACATGTTTTTAATTCTGGAAGATCTCAATGGGTCAGGCAGCATCTGCGGATGTGTGAATCTCAACCCGAAACACCACCTATCCATGTTCTCCACAGATGCTGCCTGACCCCGCTGAGTTACTCCAGCACTCTGTGAAACGGCAACTACCCCTGGTCTCCACAGAGGCTGCATGACCCGCTGAGTTACTCCAGCACACTCTGTGAAACGTCACCTATCCATGTTCTCCACAGATGCTGCCTGACCCACTGAGTTACTCCAGCACTCTGTGAAACGTCACCAATCCATGTTCTCCACAGATGCTGCCTGACCCGCTGAGTTACTCCAGCACTCTGTGAAACATCACCTATCCATGATCTCCACAGATGCTGCCTGACCCACTGAGTTACTCCAGCACTCTGTGAAACGTCACCAATCCATGTTCTCCACAGATGCTGCCTGACCCGCTGAGTTACTCCAGCACTCTGTGAAACATCACCTATCCATGATCTCCACAGATGCTGCCTGACCCACTGAGTTACTCCAGCACTCTGTGAAACGTCACCAATCCATGTTCTCCACAGATGCTGCCTGACCCGCTGAGTTACTCCAGCACTCTGTGAAACGTCACCTATCCATGTTCTCCAGAGATGCTGCCTGACCCGCTGAGTTCCTCCAGCACTGTGTGTGTGTTGTTGAAGATTTCAGCTTCCGCAGTCGCTTGTGGCTGTGTTAATGTGTTGCTGTTTGGAGGCAAGATGATGGAATGATTAGTGTTGAGGATCAGGACAGCTCGACTGATTAGAGAGAATGATTATATTTAGCCAGCGCAAGTTAATCACAATGGCTTTAGAAATGTGACTGGACAGCGCTCTGTATTTCAGCCAAGCGTGACTGAGCATCGCAGAGCAAAATAATATTACAATATATCTGGAATATTTTGTGTCACTTTGAAAATTCCACCAGGATCTTCCCAATGCTAATACACACAAAAAGCTGGAGTAACCCAGCGGGACAGGCAGCATCTCTGGGGAGAAGGAATGGGTGACGTTTTGGGTGGAGACCCTTCTTCAGACTGATGTCAGGGGGGAGGGAGATAGAGCGGTAAGGAGGTGTAAGGTGTGAAAACAGGGCAAAGGGAATGGAGATCCAAGTAAAATTTAGACTAGATCATTGTTAGCTGGGAGAAGGTAACAACAAAGCTAACGGAGATAAAACGTTGTCGGGGAAAGTAAGACTGGTGGGAGAACTGGGAAGGGGGAGGGATGGAGAGAGAGAGAAAGCAAGGACTACTTGAAGTTAGAGAAGTCAATGTTCATACCGCTGGGGTTGTAAGCTGCCCTAGCGAAATATGTGGTGCTGTTCCTCCAATTTGCGCTGGGCCTCACTCTGACAGTGGAGGAGGCCCAGGACAGAAAGGTCAGTGTGGGAATGGGAGGGGGAGTTGAAGGGTTTAGAAACTGGGAGATCAGGTAGGTTTAGGCTGACTGAGCGGAGGGAGTTATTCGGCGAAACGATCACCGAGCCTGCGCTGGGTCTCGCCAATATGTACATTAAATGTTGACTTTTGTATGATCTTCACCGACATGGAATAATCTTCTTAAAAAAAATTCCAGAGAAACAGATTGTTGTTGACACGAGCTGGATCCTCGTGTCCTTTTTGAAGACGTGTTGGATGTAATTGGCGCCCGTTCTTTTGTTGCAGTGAACAGAGCATCTGCCAAGCACGTGCCTCTGTTATGGTCTACGATGATTCAACCAAAAAATGGATCGCAGCCAAACCTGGGCAGCAAGGCTTCAGCAGAGTGAATATCTATCATAACACCTCCAATAACACCTTCAGAGTGGTCGGCATGAAGTTACAGGACCAGCAAGTAGGTAGAAATGATTCACTTCATTGATTCAATCACATTCATAGAAACATAGACAATAGGTGCAGGAGGAGGCCATTCGGCCCTTTGAGCCAGCACTGCCATTCATTGTGATCATGGCTGATCATCCCCTATCAATAACCCGTGCCTGCCTTCTCCCCATATCCCCTGACCCAAGAGCTCTATCTAACTCTCTTTTTAAACTCTTTGGCCGATTAGGAAAAGGGGAGACCTGGGTGTCATGGTACACCAGTCATTGAAAGTAGGCTTGCAGGTGCAGCAGGCAGTGAAGAAAGCAAATGGTATGTTAGCTTTCATTGCAAAAGGATTTGAGTATAGGAGCAGGGAGGTTCTACTGCAGTTGTACAGGGTCTTGGTGAGACCACACCTGCAGTATTGCGTACAGTTTTGGTCTCCAAATCCGAGGAAAGACATTCTTGCCATAGAGGGAGTTCAGAGAAGGTTCACCAGACTGATTCCTGGGATGTCAGGACTTTCATATGAAGAAAGACTGGATGGACTCGGCTTGTACTCGCTAGAATTTAGAAGATTGAGAGGGGATCTTATAGAAACTTACAAAATTCTTAAGGGGTTGGACAGGCTAGATGCAGGAAGATTGTTCCCGTTGTTGGGGAAGTCCAGAACAAGGGGTCACAGTTTAAAGGTAAGGGGGAAGTCTTTTAGGACTGAGATGAGAAAAACATTTTTCACACAGAGAGTGGTGAATCTGTTGAATTCTCTGCCACAGAAGGTAGTTGAGGCCAGTTCATTGGCTATATTTAAGAAGGGAGTTAGATGTGGCCCTTGTGGCTAAGGGGATCAGGGGGTATGGAAAGAAGGCAGGTACAGGATACTGAGTTGGATGATCAGCCATGATCATATTGAATGGCGGTGCAGGCTCGAAGGGCCGAATGGCCTACTCCTGCCATTTTCTACCGCTATTTTCTATGTTTCTATGTAACATGTTTCGTTCATAGTTCATAACTTATGGGAGCAGAATGAAGCCATTCGGCCCATCAAGTCTACTCCGCCATTCAATCATGGCTGACCTATCTTTCCCTCCTAACCCCATTCTCCTTCCTTCTCCCCATTACACCAGCTGGCAACTATTTGCAGGCCAAACCATGTCCATAAAGAAATAGTTTTATGTGCTTGTACTGATGCAGTTAACTTGTGTGCAATTACCCACAGAAGACCCTTACACCTAGCTATGATTGTGCCTATGTATTGTAAGATTTTACTAAATTGTATGCAAAAAGGAAATGTATCTGCACCCAGGTACAAGTGACAGTGAAGTATCATCAAAAAGTTGAACCGTTGAAATTGTCTACTTATAAGTTAGGTCTTTATTCTCTGGAGCGCAGAAGGTTAAGGGGGGACCTGATAGAGCTCTTTAAAATGATGAGAGGGATAGACAGAGTTGATGTGGACAAGCTTTTCCCTTTGAGAATAGGGAAGATTCAAACAAGAGGACATGACTTCAGAATTAAGGGACAGAAGTTTAGGGGTAACATGAGGAGGAACTTCTTTACTCAGAGAGTGGTAGCGGTGTGGAATGAGCTTCCAGTGGAAGTGGTGGAGGCAGGTTCATTGGTATCATTTAAAAATAAATTGGATAGGCATATGGATGAGAAGGGAATGGAGGGTTATGGTAGGAGGGCAGGCAGGTGGGACTAAGGGGAAAAAACATTTGTTCGGCACGGACTTGTAGGGCCGAGATGGCCTGTTTCCGTGCCGTAATTGTTATATGGTTATATGGTTACTTAACAAGTGTGACATTATGTATTTATATATTTATTTATTTTTAAATCTTTTTATTAGAAGCAATTTACATTTGTATAAACCGTGGCATATATAACATAATTCATTTCTTGTACAACTTCTTGTTTTAAATTTAATCCAATAGTATCCCGTAAAATAGCCACAAGGGCCACACAGACTGCAAGCCAAAAGAGGCCTCAACTAAAACTGTGGCAGAGAAAGAGATTAAGAAAAAAGTATCTCGGTTTGATCCTTAAGCTGTGTGGGACTTCCCCCACATCGGGAACAATCTTCCCATCTAGACGTCCAACCCCAATTTGTAGTTTGTGGATCTCCTAAATTCTAGATAAGACAGAGAGTCTCACCAAGAAAAAGTAGAACCTCCCTGCTCCTGTACTCAAATCCTCTTGCTATGAAAGCTAACATACCATTCGCTTTCTTTACTGCCACCTGCATGCCTACTTTCAATGACTGGTGTACCATGACACCCAGGTCTCGCTGCATCTCCCCCTTTCCCAATCGGCCACCATTTAGATAATAATCTGCTTTCCCGTTTTTGCCACCAAAATGGATAACCTCACATTTACCCACAGAGAGAAAGAACCCATAGAGGTGTAGAAAAAAAAAGAGAAGACCAGAAAGGAAGAGCAAAAAAAGAAAGAGAAGAAAAAAGGGGGAAGGAAAAAAAAAACATAACAGAAAAGAAAAGAAAAGGAATATACCTACTTCATATCTTTCCACTCCCCTCACCCAGTTCTGAAAGGGTTAATTTCCAGAGTTATGTTGCACCATAGTATACTTGTAATACATCGATGAAAGGAGACCACATCTTTAAGAATTGTTCTGATTTTCCTGCTAGGACGAATCTCATATCTTCGAGATGTAACATATCAGACATGTTTGTGATCCACACTTCAAGTGTTGGGGTGGGTGCATTTTCCCAAAATTTGAGGAGTATAAGTGTGACATTATGACCTGCGTTTTTCACTCCCAGAAATAAAAAAACAACGGGCGGCACGGTGGCGTAGCAGTAGAGTTGCTGCCTCACAGCGACCCAGAGACCCGGGTTCAAGCCTGACTATGGGTGCTGCCTGTACAGTGTTTGTACGTTCTCCCTGTGATCATGTGGGTTTTCTCCGGGTGCTCCGGTTTCCTCCAGCACTATGCGTCTTTCTTTGTAAACCACCGTCTGCAGTTCCTTATTCCCGCTCTCTGTCGTTACTGATTGCTGGCGTGAATTTTCAAGGCCCCAGTGGTTCTCAATTGGCCAGTTTTGGAACGGCTAATCCTATTGGGAATGGCCACGAAGGTTTTGCCAGTTTTGAAAGTCAATACAGTGAGTGCCCTTTTGAATGTGCCCCATGCCAGGGAGAGAATGGCCACTGTAGCAAATTCCACTGTGTAGATACTTCACAATCAGTACAGAACATATTTAAAATGGCAAACTATATGTTGGTTGTTGTAGAACCAAGGAAAAAGACATGATGTGCTGGAGTAACTCAGCAGGTCAGGCAGCATCTGTGGAGAACATGGATACAGTTTCAATCCCAACCTGAAACGTCACCTATCCATGTTCTCCACAGATGCTGCCTGACCCGCTGAGTTACTCCAACACTCACGTCACCACTCTGTGAAACGCACTCTGTGAAACGTCATCTATCCATGTTCTCCACAGATGCTGCCTGACCCGCTGAGTTATTCCAACACTCTGTGAAACGTCACCTATCCATGTTCTCCACAGATGCTGCCTGACCCGCTGAGTTACTCCAACACTCTGTGAAACGTCACCTATCCATGTTCTCCACAGATGCTGCCTGACCCGCTGAGTTACTCCAACACTCTGTGAAACGTCACCTATCCATGTTCTCCACAGATGCTGCCTGACCCGCTGAGTTACTCCAACACTCTGTGAAACGTCACCTATCCATGTTCTCCACAGATGCTGCCTGACCCGCTGAGTTACTCCAACACTCTGTGAAACGTCACCTATCCATGTTCTCCACAGATGCTGCCTGACCCGCTGAGTTACTCCAGCACTTTGAGTCCCTTTGTAAACCAGCATCTGCAGTTCCTTGTTTCTACAATCTGTGGTAGCAGCTGTGATTTTAAAGAGCTGAATAAATTGCTCATTCAACTGTCCCACCGAGTTACTTCCAGCACGATGATTCTCCTATTGATTGTTGCTGTCGGTGGGTTTGTGGAACTGAGAACATCTCGTCTCCAAAGCCCAGTTCCCTGAGTGGGGGAACAGTCAGCATTGGGAATGTGCTGAGCGCCATGTTGCAAAACTCATTCACAACGTTTAGTGAAGTAAGTCGATGGGAACGTGCGGCCTGCAAACTCCATGTGGGCAGGATAGATTTACCTCCACCGTCTGCATAAGGGCAGCACGGTGGCGCAGGTCTAGAGTTGCTGCCTTATGTGGCTGTCCCACTGTACGAGATAATTCAAGAGTCCTCCCGAGTTTGCCCTGATTCGAACTCGGAGATTTACGGTAATGGCCGCTCGTAGGTACTCGGGGCTCTCGTGGACATTTTTCAACATGTTGAAAAATCCTTCACGAGTCTTCACGAGCTTACCGCGTTTCCCGAGTACCTGCCGTTAGCGTTACGAGCCGCTGAGAGATGTCCCGAACGAGTTTGATTTTTTTTTAAACTCGGGTGAGTTCTTGAATTACCTTACGGGCCCTTTACAGCGCTTGCAGCACCTGCAGACCCGGGTCCGATCCCGACTACGGGTGCTGTCTGTACGGAGTTTGTACGTTCTCCCCGTGACCTGCGTGGGTTTTCTCAGAGATCTTCGGTTTCCTCCCACACTCCAAAGACGTACAGGTTTGTAGGTTAATTGGCTTGGTGTAAATGTAAAAAATGTCCCTAGTGTGTGTAGGATGGTGTTAATGTGCGGGGATCGCTGGTCGGTGCGGACATGGTGGGCCGAAGGGCTTGGTTCCGCGCTGTATCGATAAAACTAAACTGAACTCAGTACCATGGTAATGGTGAGTTTGAGGGTGTTGCCAGGAAGCATTGGCAAATTGTTACATGTCTACCCTTTACTGCAGACACTGCGATCCCTGCTACCCACGATGGGGGAAATCAATAGGTAGGTGTCTGTGGCTTTGGATCCATATTGTCTGGGTTGGCATTGCCAGCCTGGCAGTGAGCTCTCCGAGTGTTGGTCAAGTATCTCACAGATGTGTGAGTGGGAAGAATTCCACAAAATTCATAGTGGGAGAGTCCAGGTCCAGAGGGCAACGCCTCAAAATTAAACTACCTAACTTTGGAATGTAGATGAGGAGGAATTTCTTTAGTCAGAGGGTGGTGAATCTGTGGAATTCTTTGCCACAGTAGGCTGTGGTGGCCAAGTCAATGGTTATTTTTAAAGCAGAGATTGATAGGTTCTTGATTAGTATGGATATTTTTACGGCAGAGATAGATAGATTCTTGATTAGTACGGGTGTCAGAGGTTATGGGGAGAAGGCAGGAGAATGGGGTTAGGAGGGAGAGATAGATCAGCCATGATTGAATGGCGGAGTAGACTTGATGGGCCAAATGGCCTAATTCTGCTCCTATCACTTATGACAAAAGGATTTGAGTATAGGAGCAGGGAGGTTCTACTGCTGTTGTACAGGGTCTTGTTGAGACCACACCTGGCGTATTGCGTACAGTTTTGGTCTCCAAATCTGAGGAAAGACATTCTTGCCATAGAGGGAGTACAGAGAAGGTTCACCAGACTGATTCCTGGGATGTCAGGACTTTCATATGAAGAAAGACTGGATAGACTCGGCTTGTATTCGCTAGAATTTAGAAGATTGAGGGGGATCTTATAGAAACTTACAAAATTCTTAAGGGGTTGGACAGGCTAGATGCAGGAAGATTGTTCCCGATGTTGGGGAAGTCCAGGACAAAGGGGTCACAGTTTAAGGATAAAGGGGAAATCCTTTGGGACCGAACTGAGAAAAGCATTTTTCACACAGAGAGTGGTGAATCTCTGGAACTCTCTGCCACAGAAGGTAGTTGAGGCCAGTTCATTGGCTATATTTAAGAGGGAGTTAGATGTGGCCCTTGTGGCTAAAGGGATCAGGGGGTATGGAGAGAACAGGATACTGAGTTGTATGATCAGCCATGATCATATTGAATGGCGGTGCAGGCTCGAAGGGCCGAATGGCCTACGCCTGCACCTATTTTCTATGATTCTATGACCTTATAACATAAAACTGGAGTGTTTAACGCTATGGCTGTCCAAGCCATGCATATTTCCACACTGTATCTCTAAACTAACCTAAACACTTGAGTGGGAGCAGGTGGGAATGGGAACTACCAGCTCCACCCATCTACTGATTGCCCCTTGTTCTACTGATGAGGCAGAGGCCCCTCTGCTGAATATATGTACAGCTTGTTGTTTGTTCCACTGCTGCAGAATCGTCAAAACTACCCGTGGCTCTGCATTTACAGCTACGAGGCAGGCGCGTGCAACTCTCAAAATCTCCTCTGCATTTTGTTTTGTAGGTGGTGATAAATTATTCCATCGTCAAGGGGCTGAAGTACAACCAAGCCACGCCTACGTTTCACCAATGGCGCGATGCCCGACAGGTCTACGGCTTGAACTTTGCCAGCAAGGAGGAAGCCACCACCTTCTCAAACGCAATGGCTTATGCTTTGAACGTGCTGGGGGCACAGGAGGGAGGTAGGTGGCACTGCTCTCCCCCACTATGTCAATAGGTGGGTCAAATTCGGGCAGGTGGGATAGGTGTACATGGGACATGTTGGTCGGCATGGGCCGAATGGCCTGTTTCCATGCTGTATAGACAATAGGTGCAGGAGTAGGCCATTCGGCCCTTCGAACCAGCGCCATCATTCAATGTGATCATGGCTGATCATCCCCAATCTGTACCCCGTTCCTGCCTTTCCCCATATCCCCTGACTCCGCTATTTTTAAGAGCCCTATCTAGCTCTCTCTTGAAAGCATCCAGAGAACTGGCCTCCACCGCCCTCTGAGGCAGAGAATTCCACAGATTCAAAAAGTGTTTCCTCATCTCTATTCTAAATGGCTTACCCCTTATTCTTAAACTGTGGCCCCTGGTTCTGGACTCCCCCAACATCGGGAGGCAGAAACATGTTTCCAGCCTCTAGCGTGTCCAAACCCTTAACAACCTTATGTGTTTCAAAGAGATATCCTCTCATCCATCTAAAGTCCAGAGTGTACAAGCCCAGCTGCTCCATTCTCTCAGCATATGACACTAAGGCACACACGTTGCATTGTTCACCATCCACAGTTGTTGTTGTTATCGCCAGGCTCCAATGTGGTAAATCAAGGGCTAAATTTCCACCCAGAGAGTTGTGAATCTGTGGAATTCTCTGCCACAGAAGACAGTGGAGGCCGATTCACTGGAGAGAGTTAGATTTAGCTCTTAGGGCTAACGGAATCAAAGGATATGGGGAGAAAGCAGGAACGGGGTACTGATTTTGGATGATCAGCCATGATTATATTGAACGGTGGTGCTGGCTCGGAGGGCCGAATGGCCTACTCCTGCACCGATTGTCCATGTTTCTATGATTCAAGTTCCCGAGATGGGGTTAGGGGGAAGAGATAGATCAGCCACGATTGAATGGCGGAGTAGACTTGACGGGCCGAATGGCCTAATTCTGCTCCTATAATTAAGCTCCTGTGACCTTATGAGAAGCTTTGAAACACTTGTATTTTTAGTCACCTCGGCCTGCAGTCATCCAACTTGGCTGCAGTACTGCTTCAACTTATCCAGAAAAGGCTGCGTATTTAACAAAGGAAATATTCAACATGGGATATATAGACACAAAGTGCTGGAGTAACTTAGTGAAGTCAGGCAGCATCACTGGAGAAATACAATGGATGATGTTTCGGGTCAAGACCCTTCCTCAGTCTGAAGACGGGTTCCAACATGAAACGTCACCTATTCTTTTGCCTGACCCACTGAGTTATACCAGCTTTTTGTGTCTACACTATAAACCAGCATCTGCAGTTCCTCCCATTCAATTCAATTCAACTTAATTGTCATTGCACAGATACAAGTATAGGTACAACGAAATGCAGTTTAGCGTCTGGTCATAGTCATAGTCATAGTGCAAGTTAGGAAAAAATAAATAAAAATAAAAATACAGAACAAGCATACATTAGAGTAAGAAGAGTACTGGTTAACTAATGTGGACGGAGAGACTGGAGAAATCTATCGGCGGGACTCCGAGTTCAGCAATGTGATAGTGTTGTTGTAGAAGCTGTTCCTCATCCTACTAGTACGAGACCTGAGGCTCCTGTACCGCCTCCCTGATGGGAGGTGGGCAAACAGTCCATGGTTGGGGTGGGAGGGGTCTTTGATGATCTTCCCAGCCCGTCTCAGACACCGTTTTCGGTGGAGGGCATCCATGGCAGGGAGCGGGGCACCGATGATGTACTGAGCGGTTTTCATTACCCGTTGTAGTGCCTTCCTGTCCGCTACGGTGCAACTGCTGTACCATACCGTGAAGCAGGTGGTCAGGATGCTTTCGATGGTACAGCGGTAAAAGTTGGTCAGGATCTGGGGGGACAGGTGGGCTTTCTTGAGCCTCCTCAGGAAGTAAAGGCGCTGCTGTGCCTTTTTGATCAGCTTGGAGGGGTTGAGGGACCAGGACAGATCCTTCCGAGATGTGTACCCCGAGGAATTTGTAGTTGGAGATGCGCTCCACCTCAGTCCCGTTTATATGGATGGGGGTATGTCTGCCCCCTCTGTTCTTCCTGAAGTCAACAATAATTTCCTTCGTCTTCTTGGAGTTGAGGATGAGGTTATTGTTGGCACACCAGGCTGCCAGGTGCTGGACCTCCTCCCTGTAGGCTGACTCGTCTTTGTCACTGATCAGCTCTACCACCGTGGTGTCGTCGGCAAACTTAATGATGGCGTTGGAGCCATTCTTAGGGATGCAGTCATGGGTGAAGAGGGAGTAGAGGAGAGGGCTGAGCACACAGCCCTGTGGCACGTATCTTCGAACGTGAGTTTTCTTTTTTTTAACTTTTTATATAAAGTTTCTCGATATATTTCTTTATTATGATGATTTCAAATGACTCGTAATTAATGAGTGGGCAAAGTGATTTGCAGCAATGGAAACATAACATTAAAGGGGCTGTCCCACTGCGGTGACCTAATCCGCGAGTTCTGGCGAGTTTGCCCTCGACTCGTACTCGCAGCATGGTCAACACGAGGTCCAAGGAGGTCTTTGTGAAGCCCCTGTCCCACTTTGGAGACCTAAACAGCAACCTCTGGTGACCTTGCCCGCCACCCAAGGTTTCCATGAGGTTTCCATGAGGTCTCCGGAGGTTTTGGTCACTCTCCCTAATGTTCGAAAGTGGTTTCCGTGTGGTTGAGGCTTCATCTAGGTTGCTGCTATTTTTTCATCGTGATTATTAAAAACCGGCCTCAACTAAAAATAGGTTGCCGTTTTAAAAATCGATCATATTTTAGTCTCAGGTCTAGTCGAAGCTGGTTTCCTTCATAGTCGAGGAAGGTTTTCAACATATGCATGGGACATTGTAGGAGGTTCCACCTTGATTTTTTTTTTGGGTGGCAGACAAGGTCACCAGAGGTTGCTGGTTAGGTCTCCTCTAAGTGGAACAGGGGCTTTACGCTCCTTCATGCTCGAGAGTAGTCCCCGCGTACTCGAGGCCTCAGCTAGGTCGCGGCGTATTTTGCAACACGTTGAAAAATGCCCGCGAGTAAAAAAGGTCCCCACGGAAAAAAAGCGATATTTTTTTTACTCGTAGGTTTAGTCGTAGTAGGTGGTAGTAGGTCGGCATGTTAGTCGGAGGTAATCGAGGGTAGTCGAAGGTAGTCGTAGATAGTCTTCAACATAGTCGTAGGGAGGTTGAAGGAGGACGTCTTCACTCTCCACTATTCGGTGTCCAATTTTCCCGAAGTTAATCGTAGCTAGTGGTAGCTGGTCTTCAACATAGTCGAAGGAGGTCTTCAACATGACATTTTTTCAAACTCTCCTAAACTCTTCTAAACTCGCCAATTAGGTCACCGCAGTGGGACAGCCCCTTAACAAATAGCACCACTGCAGTATTCTTTGCTCACTAGCATGAGAATATATATTCCAAACAATCTGAGATATTGTTCAGTTTCCTTCTTTTGCACCAGGACACGTTAGAACCTTCTCAAAGATCTGCAAAGATTGGAAGTTAACAGTAATTTGATTTTGGGGGATAAGCAGTTCGTTTTAAACTGGTGTAAACATTGCAGAGACCCACTAATCCATTGCAGAGACCCATCCCATTAATGGCATTCATGCAGAGAGGGATCTTGAGGCCCAAGTCCATTACTCCCTGAAAGTGGCCACACAAGTGGATGGAGTGGTAAAGAGGTCTTATATAACCATATAACAATTACAGCACGGAAACAGGCCATCTCGACCCTTCTAGTCCGTGCCGAACACGTATTCTCCCCTAGTCCCATATACCTGCGTTCAGACCATAACCCTCCATTCCCTTCCCATCCATATAACTATCCAATTTATTTTTAAATGATACAAACGAACCTGCCTCCACCACCTTCACTGGAAGCTCATTCCACACCGCTACCACTCTCTGAGTAAAGAAGTTCCCCCTCATGTTACCCCTAAACTTCTCCCTTAATTCTCAAGTCATGTCCCCTTGTTTGAACCTTCCCTACTCTCAGTGGGAAAAGCTTATCCACGTCAACTCTGTCTATCCCTCTCATCATTTTAAAGACCTCTATCAAGTCCCCCCCTTAACCTTCTGCGCTCCAAAGGATAAAGCCCTAACTTGTTCAACCTTTCTCTGTAACTTAGTTGCTGAAACCCAGGCAACATTCTAGTAAATCTCCTGTCATTATGGCGTGCTTACTTTTGTTATAGTTTAATTTGGAGATACAGCACGGAAACAGGCCCTTCGGCCCACCAAGTTCACACTGACCAGTGATCCCTGCACACTAACACTACCCTACACACACTAGGGACAATTTTACATTTTGCCAAGCCAATTAACCTACAAACCTGTACGTCTTTGGAGTGTGGAAGGACACCAAAAGATCTCGGAGAAAACCCACGCAGGTCACGGGGAGAACGTACAAACTCCGTACAGACAGAACCCGTAGTCGGGATCGAACCCGGGTCTCTGCTGCTGCCACCGTGCCGCCAGAATCAGGAAGTCATGCTGCAGCTTTATAACACTTTGGTTGGGCTGCATTTGGAGTATTACATGTCGTTCTGGTCGCCCCTTTATAGAATGATGCCTGGATTTGGGGGGCATTAACTAGAGGGAGTAGTGGACAGACATGGATAGTTTTCTCTTGAAAGCTGGAGGTTGAGGGGGAAACCTGATGGAAATACTTTGTCCATGGAACTGAAACGCTACAATGCTGAGAGCTATATTCTGCACTCTGTATAGCGATAGGAGTTGAATTAGGCCATTCGGCCCATCGTGTCTACTCCGCCATTCAATCATGGCTCTCTGCCTCCTAATCCCATTTTCCTGCCTTCTCCCCATAACCCTTAACACCCGTTCGAATCAAGAATTTTTCTACACTGCCTTGACTTGGCCTCCACAGCCCTCTGTGGCAATAGTTCCACAGATTAACTACCCTCTGACTACATTCCTCCTCACATCCTTTATAAATGTAATCAAAGCAATCACCATCATCATAGTAATACTGTATTAGCCAAGTATGTTTTGCAACATACGAGGAATTTCATTTGCCGTACAGTCATATCAATAAAAAGCAGCATAACACACAAAATACATTTTAACATAAACATCCACCACAGTGACTCCTCCACATTCCTCACTGTGATGGAAAGCGGAACAAAGTTCAATCTCTTCCCTTCTGTGTTCTCCCGCGGTCGGGGGCCTCGAGCCTTCCATTGACGGGACGATCTTGACTTCCGTAGCGGGCGGCGTCTGGGCCCTCGCGTCGGGGCGATCAAGCTCCTGCATCTAAAAGAGCTCCCTTTAATTCTGAGGCTATGACCTCTGGTCCTAGTCTCTCCCACCAGTGGAAACACCCTCTCCACATCCACTCTATCCAAGCCTTTCACTATTCTGTACGTTTCAATGAGGTCCCCCCTCATTCTTCTAAACTCCAGCGAGTACAGGCCCAGTGCCGACAAACCTATGCCGACATCATATGTTAACCCACTCATTCCTGGGATCATTCTTGTAAACCTCCTCTGGACCCTCTCCAGAGCCAGCACATCCTTTCTCAGATATGCTGCCCAAAACTGCTCACAATACTCCAAATGTGGCCTGACCAGAGGCTCAGCCATTCCGCATGCAGGTGCAGCAGGCAGTAAAGAAAGCGAATGGTATGTTGGCTTTCATAGCAAGAGGATTTGAGTATAGGAGCAGGGAGGTTCTACTGCAGTTGTACAGGGTCTTGGTGAGACCACACCTGGAGTATTGTGTACAGTTTTGGTCTCCTAATCTGAGGAAGGACATTCTTGCCATAGAGGGAGTGCAGAGAAGGTTCACCAGACTGATTCCTGGGGTGTCAGGACTTTCATATGAAGAAAGACTGGATAGACTCGGCTTGTACTCGCTAGAATTTAGGAGATTGAGGGAGGATCTTATAGAAACTTACAAAATTCTTAAGGGGTTGGACAGGCTAGATGCAGGAAGATTGTTCCGGATGTTGGGGAAGTCCAGAACAAGGGGGTCACAGTTTAAGGATAACCATTTAAACATATAACAATTACAGCACGGAAACAGGCCATCTCGACCCTTCTAGTCCGTGCCGAACACATAATCTCCCCTAGTCCCATACACCTACGTTCAGACCATAAGGGGAAATCCTTTAAAACCGAGATGAGGAAAACTTTTTTCGCACAGAGAGTGGTGAATCTCTGGAACTCTCTGCCACAGAGGGTAGTTGAGGCCAGTTCATTGGCTATATTTAAGAGGGAGTTAGAAGTGGCCCTTGTGGCTAAAGGGATCAGGGGGTATGGAGAGAAGGCAGGTACGGGATACTGAGTTGGATGATCAGCCATGATCATATTGAATGGCGGTGCAGGCTCGAAGGGCCGAATGGCCTACTCCTGCACCTAATTTCTATGTTTCTATGTCTATGTTTCCCCTTTGTATCCTCAGTGTTTAAGAAGGAACTGCAGATGCTGGAAAATTGAAGATACACAAAAAAGCTGGAGAAACTCAGCGGGTGCAGCAGCATCTATGTAGCGAAGGAAATAGGCGATGTTTCGGGCCGTTCTGAAGAAGGGTTTCGGCCCAAAACGTTGCCCATTTCCTTCGCTCCATAGATGCTGCTGCACCCGCTGAGTTTCTCCAGCTTTTTTGTGTACCCCCCTTTGTATCCTCCGCTTTGCTCTACCTATTGCACTTGATTGAGTTTGACTTGATTGTGGTTATGTCCGGTATTATCGAACCTGATCGTATATCATTCACAACGTAGCTTCTCATCATTCCTTGGTACATGTCACAATAATACATCTCAAACTGATCCACTGATCTTTGAGCACCGTGATTCACTGCCATCTGGTGGTTAAACATTGAATGTGCATTCCCTTGAGACACATGAATTACATCTATTGCAAGTGAACAGTCTACCCTGTCAAACTCCATATGAATGTGTACGTTTCAATAAGCCACAGCTCATGCTACTGAATTGTCAACATCATCTGAAATCCAACTCTGCAGGAATTGATCTGGTGGGATTTCACTACATTCCCTTTTTTGTAATGATCTTACACACGGAGACCTGACCTCCACATTATTGTGAAAGACTACATATATATATATAGCTATAGATAGCTTTCAGGTGAATACATGAGTATACATTGAAACATATAAGATTGTTAATGGTTTGGACACGCTAGAGGCAGGAAACATGTTCCCGATGTTGGGGGAGTCCAGAACCAGGGGCCACAGTTTGAGAATAAGGAGTAAGCCATTTAGAACGGAGACGAGGAAACACTTTTTCTCACAGAGAGTGGTGAGTCTGTGGAATTCTCTGCCTCAGAGGGTGGTGGAGGCAGGTTCTCTGGATGCTTTCAAGAGAGAGCTAGATAGGGCTCTTAAAAATAGTGGAGTCAGGGGATATGGGGAGAAGGCAGGAACAGAGTACTGATTGTGGATGATCAGCCATGATCACATTGAATGGCGGTGCTGGCTCGAAGGGCTGAATGGCCTACTCCTGCATCTATTGTCTATTGTATATACAGCATGGAAACAGGTCATTCGGCCCATCTTACCCATGCGGACCAACATGTCCCATGTGCACCAGTCCCACCTGCCTGCATTTGCCCCATATATCTCTAAACCTGGTCTATCCATGCACTAAATGTTTTTAAACATTTGAGGGATACAGCTAAGCCCACGCCGACAAACTGAAGAAGCGTCTGCACCCAAAACGTCACACATTCCTCTCTCCAGAGATGCTGCCCTTCCCATTGAGTTACTCCAGCATTTTGTGTCTATCTTCAGTGTAAAGCAGCATCTGCAGTTTCTCCCCACACATATAGAAGTTGGCATATTATATTACAGTTGAACAAGACAGTCTGTGCAAGTGCGGTCTGAAGAAGGGTCTCGACTTGAAACGTCACCCATTCCTTCTCTCCAGAGATCTTGCCTGTCCAGCTGAGCTACTACAACTTTTGGTGCCTATCTCTGGTTATTATCAAAAATGCTGGAGAAACTCAGCGGGTGAGGCAGCATCTATGGAGCAAAGGGAATAGGTGACGTTTCGACCCTTCTTCAGACTGGGGGTGGGGGGGGGGGGGGGCGGGAAGAAGAAAGGAAGAGGCGGAGACAGTGGGCTGTGGGAGAGCTGGGAAGGAGAGGGGAAAGAGGGAGGAAGCAGGGACTACCTGAAATTTGAGGTCAATGTTCATACCGCTGGGGTGTAAACTGCCCAAGTGAAATATGAGGTGCTGCTCTTCCAATTTGCGGTGGGGCTCACTCTGGCCATGGAGGAGGCCCAGGACAGAAAGGTTGGATTTGGAATGGGAGGGGGAGTTGAAGTGCTGAGCCACCGGGAGATCAGGTTGGTTATTGCAAACTGAGTGGAAGCGATCGCCAAGCCTACGCTTGGTCAATACTTGGCCTACGCTTGGTCAATACTTGGCCTACGCTTGGTCTATTGTGTTCAGTTTAGGTCACCCTGCTATTGGAAAGATTTTGTTAAGCTGGAAAGCATGCAGAGAAGATTTTGACAGTGCATACACTGTCAGACGAATATTTATGACCATGTTGGCAGGACATTCTTGTGATTGAGGCAGTGCAGCGTAGGTTCACGAGATTGATCCCTGGGATGGCGGGACTGTCATATGAGGAAAGATTGAAAAGACTAGGCTTGTATTCGCTGGAGTTTAGAAGGATGAGGAGGATCTGGTAGAAACATATAAAATTATAAAAGAACTGGACAAGCTAGATGCAGAAAAAATGTTCCCAATGTTGGGCGAGTCCAGAACCAGGGGCCACAGTCTTACAATCATTTAAGACTGAGGTGAGAAAAAACTTTTTCACCCAGAGAGTTGTGAATTTGTGGAATTCCCTGCCACAGAGGGCAGTGGAGGCCAAGTCACTGGGTAGATTTAAGAGATAGTTAGATAGAGCTCTAGGGGCTAGTGGAATCGAGGGATATGGGGAGAAGACAGGCACGGGTTATTGATAGGGGACGATCAGCCATGATCACAATGAATGGCGGCGCTGGCTCGATGGGCCGAATGGCCTCGTCCTGCACCTATTTTCTATGTTTCTATGACTCGGGGTGGGGGGTGGGGGTGGGGAGCCTGAACTGTAGGGAGAGGTTGGGCAGGACTTTATTAATTGGAGCACAGGAGGATGAGGGGTGATCTTGTAGAGATGTATAAAATCTCTAGAATAGACAGTGTATTATTTTACCCAGCGTAGAGGAATCGAGAACCAGAGGACATAGGTTTAAGGTGGACAAAAGTGCTGGAGAATCTCAGCGGGTGCAGCAGCATCAATGGAGCGAAGGAAATAGGCAACGTTTCGAGATGAAATCCTTCTTCAGACTGATGTAGAGGAGGGGGGGGGGGGGGGAGAAGAAAGGAGAAAGGAAGAGGAGGAGCCAGAGGGCTGAGGGAGAGCTGAGAAGGGGAGGAGACAACAAGGGCTACCGGAAATTGGAGAAGTCAATGTTTATGCCGCTAGGGTGCAGGGTGAGCGGGGAAAGATTTAATAGGAACCTGAGGGACAACTTTTTCACTCAGGTGGTGGTGGGTATGTGGAACGAGTAACTGGGGCAGGTACTATAACAACATTTAAAAGGCATTTGGACAGGTACATGGTTAGGAAAGTTAGAGGGATATGGGCCACGGGACTAGTTCAGCATGAGCAAGTTGGGCCAAAGGGACTATTGCTGAATTACTCCAGGTGTGGTAACCAACATTGCAGTTTTGTGTGAGATACCTGAGATGTAGATGGGAATAGACTGGACAAGGAGGGTTGGGATAGAATCAAGTTATTTGGAGATGAGTTCAGTGGGGCAGAAGCAGGCAGACATAATGGACCTGCCAGACCAGTTATAGAGTGATACAGCATGGAAACAGGCCCTTCGGCCCAACTTGCCCACGCTGAACAACATGCCCCACCTACACTAGACCCACCTTCCTGCGTTTGGTCCATATCCCTCTTATCGATGTACATGTCCAAATGGCTTTTAAATATTTGTGGATATCGGGAAGCAGATAGAAGTGGGGAACGATAAGCCTGGAGGCTGTAGAGAAGCCTTCATTTCATCAGTGTACAGTTAGACATAGACATAGAACATAGGTGCAGGAGGAGGCCATTCGGCCCTTCGAGCCAGCACAGCCATTCATTGCGATCATGGCTGATCGTCCCCAATCAATAACCCGTGCCTGCCTTCACCCCTTATCCCTTGATTCCACTAGCCCCTGGATTTGCATGGATTTAAGAGAGAATTAGACAGAGTTGAAAGACTAACGAAAGTCAACTATGAGGCACTAATGCAAAGGAAACATTTCCCCTCAATATGTACACCCATGTTTGACCCGGCATTGTTTATAAATACCATCAGTGCAGAAAGGACATAACACTCCCTTTTGACTGAGGATGAATTTCTACATTAAACATATTTTATTTTGTACAAAAAGATTAAATTGGGCAGCACGGTGGCGCAGCGGTAGAGTTGCTGCCTTCCAACGCTTGCAACGCCAGAGACCCGGGTTCGATCCCGACTACGGGCGCTGTCTGTACGGAGTTTGTACGTTCTCCCCGTATCCTGCGTGGGTTTTCTCCGAGATCCTCGGTTTCCTCCCACACTCCAAAGACGTGCAGGTTTGTAGATCAATTGGCTTTGGTGTAAATGTGTAGGAAAGAACTGCGGATGCTGGTTGAAATCTAAGGTAGACACAAAATGCTGGAGTAACTCAGCGGGGCAGGCAGCATCTCTGGAGTGAAGGAATGGGTGACATTTCGGGTCAAGACCCTTCTTCAGTCTAAAACCCCTGTCCCACGGTACTAGTTCATTCCAAGAGCTCTCCCGAGTTTGCCCTGATTGGAACTCGGAGATTTACCGTAATGGCCGTTCGTCGGTACTCGGGGCTCTCGTGGACATTTTTTATCATGTTGAAAAATCTTCACGAGTCTTCCTGTGCTTACTTGCCGTTAGCGCTAAGAGACGTCCCGAGCTCCAATGAACATACGTACCCGCTATGTTCATTCTCCGTGCTTACCACGAGTTTGATTTTTTTAAAACTCAGGAGAGCTCTTGGAATGAACTCGTACCGTGGGACAGGGCTTTAAAGAAGGGTCTTGACCCGAAACGTCACTCATTCCTTCTTTCCAGAGATGTCCCGCTGAGTTACTCCAGCATTTTGTGCCTGACTGGCTTGGTATAAATGTAAATTGTCCTTAGTGTGTGTAGGATAGTGTTAATGTGCGGGGATCGCTGGTCGGTGCGGACTCGGTGGGCCCGTTTCCGTGCTGTATCACTTAAACTAAACAAAGTCGCCTTCTATCCTAGAAGTCTTGTTTTATGGCACTATCGTCTATCTACTTTCCCTCACACGCTTTTAAATTCTATCCCTCACCCCAAACTTTGTCACAGGTTTTTTCCTGTTTTATAGTTTGACTCTTGATCTCTGCCACAGTTTATCACGGCAAGTGACGTGTGACGTTTGATCCTTCTTGAAAAAGACCTGACTTGTAAGCCCCTTCTCCAGTTTCTTGCCATCTGCAAACTGCCCTGCAAAATACATATATGGCTCATGTAGATTGCCGTCAGCTCTTCCCCTCACTGACTATCTGATTGGAAGGATGCAATTCCAAACTATCCAAATAGCTCGATGATCCTGAGCGGTAATGAAGCCATTCTGAGTCATTCTCTTCGGTGGAAGAGTTGAGAAGAGGCTTGCCAAGCCTGGGATCTCCTTGCCTGTGCTCCAGCTGAGAGCTGGCAGAGCAGTTAGTTCCTGGTGGATTCCACGACAGCCGGACGTGTCTTGCCGTTGTAAATAGCAAGTGGTCAGGATGAAATATAAAGAAACCAACTTATTTTTGAAAAACGGTTCCGCTCAGGTGGTAAAACAGAGGGGGAACCTTTCCCAGCAAACGCCAGTTCAACAAGTTCAGAAGGACCATAAGCGGAAAGTTAGCCAGATGACCATTTCCTTGCGTTGTAAGTGAAGAAAGTTTCCTTAAGTTGTAGATGAAGAAAGTTTCCTTAAGTAGAAAGTGAAGAAAAATTTCTGCACAAGTGGTTGTGCCGAATAATGGGGATATATTGATGATATTTATGCATTTTAAGCAAGTGTCTCTGTGATAAATCTAAACTTTAGAAAACTTCTTAGATTGCTTTTCCTAGTTTCTTCATTGTCGTATTTAACGAGTTGCTGGTTTTATAAAGCACCATTTAGTGGTGAAAACAGTCCAGTATAATTAGTTATGTGTGAAATACTTCTATGTTACAGTCGCGTACTGAATTGCATGTCATTCGTGGCAAATAATGTAGATATCAGAAATCCGATTAACTTATTCCTGGGCTAATTGTATTATCCGTCTACTCCAATATGATTTCAAAAATTGTGTTGCCACGGGCAGTCATCTTTACCTTGTTTTCATGGGCTTTTTAATTTTATATCGACACAATTTTACGTTAATTTTTACCAGGTAAATTATTCAATTCAGTACCAAGATTGGATAGTGATATTCAGGCCAAAAATAGTTCCTCTGCTGCTTGATTCAGATGAAGATTATGTGAATGATTCATGATCTTCAAGCTGGCTTTATAGAGATCTTTTCCTTGATTAATTTATGTGTTACTTCACCTATCTATATCTTGAAACACACCTGAGAATGGAGCAAGCTAATAAAACACAGTTGCCACTGAAATGTTAAACGTGTTGAAACTTTGCAACCTGAAGCTAACTTGAAAGTTTTAGAACTCGTGAGAAATGTGGAAACAAGGAACTGCAGATGCTGGTTTACAAAAGAAAGCACAGAGTGCTGGAGTAACTCAGCAGATCAGGGAGCACCTGTGGAGAACATGGATAGGTGATGTTTCACAGAGTACTGGAGTAACTCAGTGGGCAGGCAGCATCTGTGGAGAACATGGATAGGTGACGTTTCACAGAGTGCTGGAGTAACTCAGCGGGTCAGGCAGCATCTGTGGAGAACATGGATAGGTGATGTTTCACAGAGTGCTGGAGTAACTCAGTGGGTCAGGCAGCATCTGTGGAGAACATGGATAGGTGATGTTTCACAGAGTGCTGGAGTAACTCAGTGGGTCAGGCAGCATCTGTGGAGAACATGGATAGGTGACGTTTCACAGAGTGCTGGTGTAACTCTGCGGGTCAGGCAGCATCTGTGGAGAACATGGATAGGTGACGTTTCAGGTCGGGACCCTACTTCAGACTTAATTCTCCATCAATTCTCCGTGAATTATCCCACTTTCACATCCGCTCCTTATACACTAGGGAAAAACTGAGGGAGGCCAAATAAACTTCAAGCCCACACGTCTGTGGGATGTGGGAGGAAACCTGAGCACCCAGAGGCAACCCACGTGGTCACAGGGAGAATGTGCAAACTCAACACAAACGACATCCGAAGTCGGGAAGAAAAACAGTATCAAATCTTCCAAGTCAAAGTCCCTTTGTCCAAACTACACTCCCTGCTCCTAAACTTAAGTTGTGTCTTTTTCTGCAGAAAGTTCTGCAAATAACTGATGCAAGAATTTCAGTCCAAAGACCCTTCACGACAAAAGGTCAAATAAAGTTTTCAACTTAAAACATTAAACAAAACATTATAGCGGCACGGTGGCGCAGTGGTGAAGTTGTTGCCTTACGGCGCCGGAGACCAACCCGGGTTTGATCCCGACTACAGATGCTGTCTGTACGGAGTTTGCACGTTCTCCGCATGTGACCGGCGTGGGTTTTCTCTGAGATCTCCTCCCACGCTCCAAATACGGGCAGGTTTGTAGGTTAATTGGCTTGGTATGAATGTAAAGTGTCTCTAGTGTGTGTAGGGTAGTGTTAGTGTACGGGGATCGCTGGTCGGTGCGGACTTGGTGGGCCAAAGGGCCTGTTTCAACACTGCATCTCTAAACTAAACTGAAAGTTAACGGCCTGTCCCACTTACGTGTCCTTGGCTTGCAAATTACGCGGCCTCATGACCACTTGAGGCATACGGACACCGTATAGCCGCGCGGGGCCGGTCCCACTTAGAAGCGCCGTTGTGTTGTGCACGGCATCGCGCGGGGCTCCAAAATTCTTGCAGTGCACGAATGGCCTATCGCGGAACTGACGGCCAAAGTGGGACAGGCCCAAGACCCTGGCGCGATGCAACGTCTCACCTCCAACAGCAGCAGAACCAGGCAAACGATCGCCGAGCTCGGCCTGGGGCTCACGGCCGTTGTGGTCCGGATCCGCCCCCACTTCTACTCCCAGAGCGGGGCCAAGAAAATTGAATATGGACACAAAATGCAGGAGTAACTCAGCGGGACCGGCAGCATCACTGGAGAGAAGCAATGGGTGACGTTTCGGGTCAAGACCCTTCTTTTCAGACTGAATAAGGGTCTCGACACGAAACGTCACCCATTCCTTCGCTCCAGAGATGCTGCCGGTCCCACTGAGTTACTCCAGCTTTGTGTCCATCTTCAAATGACATCACGCGCTTCAGATGGCTGTGCGTACGGATGTAATCGCGCCCGACCTTCGCTTGACCGTCTCGGCTCAACGCGACCACGAGGTCGCGTAATTTGCGTGCCAAGGACACGTAAGTGGGACAGGCCCTTTAGTATTGCTTCCCTTTCTACCGATGCTTTTTATTTCGGATTGCCAGCATCCGCACGTTTTTATAAGTTAATTTAACACAGGTTCTGCCAGCACTAACGTTCCCTGCAAGTTGATTGTTGTTTTCTAGAAATTTCCCTGACATTTCTGAAAGTTGGGAAACCTACCGACTTGACTTAATTATTCTTGAAAGAAATGTGTATCAAAGTATGGTGCTCATTTCCCTACTCCTTTCCACAGAAGATGGAGTTTTATTTATCAACCCAAAGTGGCTTCAAGTACTTTCACCTTTAGGAAGGTGAGGAGGAATGTCTTTAGTCAGAGGGTGGTGAATCTGTGGAATTCTTAGCCACAGAAGGCAGTGGAGGCCAAGTCAATAGATATGTTTAAGGCAGAGATAGATAGATTCTTGATTAGTGCGGGTGTCAGGGGTTATGGGGAGAAGGCAGGAGAATGGGGTTAGGAGGGAGAGATAGATCATCCATGATTGAATGGTGGAGTAGACTTGATGGGCCGAATGGCCTAATTCTACTCCTATAACTTATGAACTTATGAAGTGTATGCAAGTACTAAATCTGAGGAAGGACATTATTGCCATAGAGGGAGTGCAGAGAAGGTTCACCAGACTGATTCCTGGGATGTCAGGACTGTCTTATGAAGAAAGACTGGATAGACTTGGTTTATACTCTCTAGAATTTAGAAGATTGAGAGGGGATCTTATAGAAACTTACAAAATTCTTAAGGGGTTGGACAGGCTAGATGCAGGAAGATTGTTCCCGATGTTGGGGAAGTCCAGGACAAGGGGTCACAGCTTAAGGATAAGGGGGAAATCCTTTAAAACCGAGATGAGAAGAACTTTTTTCACACAGAGAGTGGTGAATCTCTGCAACTCTCTGCCACAGAGGGTAGTTGAGGCCAGTTCATTGGCTATATTTAGGAGGGAGTTAGATGTGGCCCTTGTGGCTAAGGGGATCAGGGGGTATGGAGAGAAGGCAGGTACGGGATACTGAGTTGGATGATCAGCCATGATCATATTGAATGGCGGTGCAGGCTCGAAGGGCCGAATGGCCTACTCCTGCACCTAATGTCTATGTTTCTATTAAACCTAGGCTTTAGACATTACTTTAGACTTTAGAGATACAGCGCGGAAACAGACCCTTCGGTCCACCGAGTCCGCGCCGACCAGCGATCCCCGTACGCTAGTTCTATCCTACACACTAGGGACAATTTACAATTTACCAAAGCCGATGCGGGAGAAAACCGGGGCACCCAGAGAAAACCAACGTGGTCCCAGGGAGAACGTTCAAACTCCATATAGACAGCAGCCACAGTCAGGATGGAACCCGGGTCTCTGGCGCTGCAAGGCAACAACTTTACCGCTGCGCCACCGTGCCGCCCATTTTGCTAGGTTTTGTAAAAGATTTGGGGATATGTGTGAACATCGTTGCATAGAACCAGCAGAAATTATCATGCAAGAGTATCAGTTTGCTGATTGAGACATGATAAATTCTACATATTTTAGGTTAATGATAATGGAACTGTTTTAGAAATCATCTGCCAATTCCACGCACAGTCAATTGGACAAGTTTTAACTTTGTTCTTTATAGTGTTACAACTCTTTAATGCCAGGCACTTGAGGTATTGCCTCAGTGATATTTTTTCAATTTGTAACAGTGCCACCCAGCACCACAGACCCGGGTTCAATCCTGATCTCAGGTGCTGTCTATGTGGAGTTTGCACATTCTCGGGTTTTCTCCGGGTGCTCCGGTTTCCTCCCACACTCCAAAGAAGTGCGGGTTTGCAGGTTAATTGGCCCTCTGTAAATTGCCCCCTAGTGCGTAGGCAGCGCAATGACATAGAACTAGTGTGAATGGTCGGCGTGGACTCGGTGGGCCGAAGGGCCTGTTTCCATGCTGTATCGCTAACACAAACCAAACTATACTAAGATTGTTGATCATTTCTGCATTTGAAATTATGACACTTGGTAATATTTTGAATTTTCTTTTGGTTAAATGTTAAACATATAAAATTATAAAAGGACTGGGCAAGCTAGACGCAGGAAAAATGCTCCCAATGTTGGGCGAGTCCAGAACCAGGGGCCACAGCCTTAGAATAAAGGGGAGGCCATTTAAGACTTAGGTGAGAAAAAATGTTTTCACCCAGAGAGTTGTGAATTTGTGGAATTCCCTGCCACAGATGGCAGTGGAGGCCAAGTCACTGGATGGATTTAAGAGAGAGTTAGATAGAGCTCTAGGGGCTAGTGGAGTCAAGGGATATGGGGAGAAGGCAGGCACGGGTTATTGATTGGGGACGATCAGCCGTGATCGCAATGAATGGCGGTGCTGGCTCGAAGGGCCGAATGGCCTCCTCCTGCACCTATTTTCTATGTTTCTATGTTTAAATTAAATAACGTGTTGAATGAAATAATTTAAGAGGCCCAGGCAACTTTTGTCAACAGCTGCCAGTCCATATTGAATTGCTCACTAGAAAGCGTTTTTTTGTTTCTCAATTAAGAAAAGCCATTTAGAATATTGGATATTTTTTAAGCTTCTACTTAATTATTGACAATACACTGAGGGCTTCATTCCTGCCAGTGTATCGGTTACATTGATGGCTTATCTTTGACGTTTGGGAGGGTATTATGTCAGGTGTAGAGCAGGCATAAGGAAACTAATCCTGCCTGGCCACACCATGCTCCATAGAGAGGACGTCTGCCATTGCTCCTGCTCCTGCTCCTGTCAATGCAGCCGCGTACTATTCTGCCGAATATTCTGTAGGTAACTGATGCACGCCGTGCATTGTGAATCGTTTGTGTGGCTTGACAAATATGTTGTGATTTAGTTGTGGCACAAACTCTGTCGGGTTTGGCCGAACCGGGAGATACCAGATCCTGCAGATTCGGTGTCCATCGGGCATTTCCCCGATGTGGAATTGTAACAAGTCTAATGATGGACTCCATTGAGAGGATCGGTTGTTAAAAAATGTTAAGGAAGGAACTGCAGATGCTAGTTTACACTGAAGATGGACACAAAATGCCATTTCCCTGGAGAGATGCTGCCTGTCGCCTCAGAATTAAAGGACGTTCCTTTTCTTTAGTCAGAGGGTGGTGAATCTGGTGGTGAATTATTTGGCACAGAGGCCAAGTCAATGGATATTTTTAAGGAAGAGATAGATAGATGTCAAGGATTGTGGGGAGAAGGCAGGGAAGTGGGAGATAGATCAGCCATGATTTCAAACAAGAGGACATGACTTCAGAATTAAGGGACAGAAGTTTAGGGGTAATATGAGGGGGAACTTCTTTACGCAGAGAGTGGTAGCGATGTGGAATGAGCTCCCAGTGGAAGTGGTGGAGGCAGGTTCATTGGTATCATTTAAAAATAAATTGGATAGGGATATGGATGAGAAGGGAATGGAGGGTTATGGTATGAGTGCAGGCAGGTGGGACTAAGGGGAAAAAAATTTGTTCGGCACGGACTTGTAGGGCCGAGATGGCCTGTTTCCGTGCTGTAATGGTTATATGGTTATATGATTGAATGGTGGAGTAGACTTGATGGGCTAAATGGCCTAATTCTGCTCTTATTACATGTGACCTCATGAATGGGTGACGTTTCGGGTCGAAGAAGGGTCTCGACCCGAAACATCACCCATTCCTTCTATCCAGAGATGCTGCCTGTCCCGCTGAGTTACTCCAGCATTTTGCGGCTAAAAAATGGTTCTTGTATCTGATGTTTGTGCTCGACATCATCACAGTATCAACAACACAACAAAGCATTCAGCCACAGAGTTCCATTTGACATCAGTGACTTAACTGTGAGCAACATGTATTGTAGGTGAGATTGAGTACCAAAAGTTGCTTGTTCGTGTTCTGATCTCACTGCTGCTTCGTGTCCGAAAGGATGGTTTAAACTTTAGACTTTGGACCTCAGAGATACAACACGGAAACAGTCCCTTTCAATCATTGGCTATATTTAAGAGGGAGTTAGATGTGGCCCTTGTGGCTAAGGGGATCAGGGGGTATGGAGAGAAGGCAGGTACGGGATACTGAGTTGGATGATCAGCCATGATCATATTGAATGGCGGTGCAGGCTCGAAGGGCCGAATGGCCTACTCCTGCACCTATTTTCTATGTATCTATGTTTCAGCCCATCAAGCCCAAAATTTGTTCCTAATTGATTTTATGTTCATTCCTTTCACTGCTTGCATGCGACACTTAACCTCCACGACAGCTTGATTGATGATTGAGTGAGGTGGAGGTTCATAAACTGGTTTGAGAATTAAAATGTGGGTTACTGTGAATTTAATTTATTAATGTCATTTTGCTGTTATGTAATTCATCTTTTAATTACTTCCCTGCCTTTCACCTCGTCCTTTTTTGTTCCAGAATTTAATTTTGCCTGAATAGCTAATTAAAATTATTAGTGTACAATTATGTGCACCAATCATTTATTCCTAATTTACACTTTTAACCCAATCAGGAAAGTATGATTCAATTTAGTAACTTGTATCATTATTTGCAGATACTATGACAACATTTAAAAGCATCCCAACGAGTACATGGATAGGACGGGTTTGGAGGGATATGGGCCAAATGTGGGCAGGTGGGACTACTGTAGATGAGACATCTGGGTTGGCATGGGCAAGTTGGACCGAAGGGCCTGTTTCCGTGCTGTATGACGTTATAACGTTATGACTATTGTTTATTGTCCTATATTTAATTTTTTTCTATCTTATAATTTGTAATTCCTGGGATGTCAGGACTTATGAAGAAAGACTGGATAGACTTGGCTTGTACTCGCTAGAATTTAGAAGATTGAGGGGGGATCTTATAGAAACGTACAAAATTCTTAAGGGGTTGGACAGGCTAGATGCAGGAAGATTGTTCCCGATGTTGGGGAAGTCCAGAACAAGGGGTCACAGTTTAAGGATAAGTGGGAAATCCTTTAGGACCGAGATGAGAAAAACATTTTTCACACAGAGAGTGGTGAATCTGTGGAATTCTCTGCCACAGAAGGTAGTTGAGGCCAGTTCATTGGCTATATTTAAGAGGGAGTTAGATGTGGCCCTTGTGGCTAAAGGGATCAGGGGGTATGGAGAGAAGGCAGGTAGAGGATACTGAGTTGGATGATCAGCCATGATCATATTGAATGGCGGTGCAGGCTGGAAGGGCCGAATGGCCTACTCCTACACCTATGTTTCTATGTGACCATTGTATTTGCGACTCATTGCAATAGCCTTCACTATTTACCCATTAAATAGTGAGTAAATAGTACACTGTCAAGACAGTCCAATGCTTCTGCTGCCAAGAAGCACATCATTCTCACAAAGGAATTTTGCACTACTGGTGAAACTTGGTATGGTGCTGCATATAACATTATAGGCCATCAGTGTTGTGAAATTAACTACTGTTGTCATGTTTTAACAATAAGCTTTGACCTGAAGCAACTATTCAATATTATGCTGGCTCCACATATAAGTTTCTTTGATATACACTAAATGCTGGAGTAACTCAGCGGGTCAGGCAGCATCTCTGGAGAGAAGGAATAAACGATGACCTGAAATGTCTCCCATTCCTTCTAGCCAGAGATGTCCCGCTGAGTTACTCCAGCTTTTAGTGTCGATGAATAGGTGACGTTTCAGGTCGAGACCCTTCTTCAAACTGAGAGTCAGGGGAAAGGGAAACAAGAGATATAGATGGTGATGTAGAGAGATGTAGAACAAATGGTTGCAAGATATGCAAAAAAGTAACGCTGATGAAGGTGACCCGATGACCCGCTGAATTACTCCAGCTTTTTGCGTCTCTCTCCGGTTTGAACCAGCATCTGCAGTTCCCTCCTACACATATACATTTCTTTGGTTCCCTTTGAAATTTAAGAGGTTTGTAGTCTGCACTTGATGCTGTCGTCATCCAGCCTGTGTGCTGTTTTTGTTGATGATGATCTAGGAGAGAGAATGAATTAAATTAATCTGAATTAAACAGCAATGTCCATAAATAGGTGAGTTGTAATCATATCAGTATTATTGTATAATGACAGTATAAAGGTGTTTCTATAATCTTAAGTACTATAGACATCTGCAATTAATTTTAATGAGGAGAATGGTGTTGCTTTGAAGACATTTGTCACATGGATCTTCAAGGAATGTGCTTTGGGCGGCACAGTGGTGCAGCGGTAGAGTTGCTGCCTTAAAGGGCCAGTCCCACGAGCATGCGACCTGCATGCGGCAAGCGCGACCTAAAGGGCCAGTCCCACCAGCATGCGCCTGCGTGCGGCAAGCGCGACCTAATGTGGTCGTTTGAGCCGTACGGCATGTGGCGAGCGTGACCAAACCAGAAGCGGGAGCCGCGCGGAAGTCGAGTGAGTGACACGGCGTCGAGGCGGCTGCGGGCCGGCAGGCCGTTGCCGCGCGGAATTTTTGAACACGGTCAGTTTTCCGGAGCCCCGCGCGATGTCGGGACCAGCTCCGCACAACTCCATACGGCTCCGGCGATCGAAGTGGGACCGGCCCTGCGAGGCCGTACGGCTCAAGCGACCACGTTAGGTCGCGCTTGCCGCATGCAGGCGCATGCTGGTGGGACCGGCCCTTTAGGTCGTGCTTGCCGCATGCAGGTCGCATGCCCGTGGGACCGGCCCTTTACAGCGCCAGAGACCCAGGTTCAATCCTGACTACGAGTGCTCTCTGTACGGAGTTTGTACGTTCTTCCCGTGACCACGTGGGTTTTCTCCGGGTGCTCCGGTTTCCTCCCACACTCCAAAGACGTACAGTTTGTAGATTAATTAGCTTTGGCAAAAATTGTAAATTGTCCTTGGTGTGTAGGATAGTGCTAGTGTACAGGGTGATCGCTGGGAGGCGCGGACTCGGTAAGCTGTGGGGCCTGTTTGTGCGCTGTACCTCTAAAGTCTAAAAGTCTAAAAACATTCAACATCTTACAATTTATGGTAGACAAAAGTAGGCACGAAATGTTGCCTATTTCCTTCGCTCCATAGATGCTGCTGCACCCGCTGAGTTTCTCCAGCACTTTTGTCTACCTTCGATTTTCCAGCATCTGCAGTTTCTTCTTAAAACTGTGTTACAATTCATGAGGGGTTGTGAAAGCTGACAAGAACCAAGATGCTGGTGTTCTGACCAATGCTGATTGTATTTAAAACAGAACACACTGGGAATGCTTTTTGTGGAGAGGAAAACAGAATTCTCTGTTCAGGCCAATGTCCTTTCATCAGTAAGAGTGCAAGCTATATAAAGATAGATGAAGAGTAAATTGCAATGAAACGAGGAAGGGACGAGGGGATCAAAAGGGAAGATCTTTGAGGATGAAAGGTAAGTATTTTTAACAAAAGGGTTCATAAGGTAAGGTGAAAGGTGAAGTAATGAATTGTAAAAGATCAACGAGTGAATATACTGGAATAGTTATCCAAAAGTACTGAGTGGGAGTCCTGTGTTTGTTGAAAAGGTGATTGTCTCATCTGATGGAAGTCAGAATTGGGATGGAAGGATTTTCCAGTCAGAAGTTAAAGTCTGGCTGCCCGATATAATGGAAGGTCCACCATTGGTTTTTCCAACACGCTTGGTTCCAGAGCCTTGACGTACTAACCGTTTTACCGGACTAACAGAGGTCAGGGCCTCGAGGGGCTGAGATACCGGCCTGCATATCGGCCGCGGAAGTCAGCTGTGGGAACGGATCTGCCGACTACACCCGGGCTGGAGTTCCAGAGCCCAGCCCGGAGCAGGGGGCACATTCAACCCACCGAGCGGCTATGGAAGTCCCGATGAGGAAGAGATCGGACGCCTCACCCAGCCTTGGCGTCACATCTTTGGGGGGGGGGGTTCAAGTACACTCCCGTAATTTTAGTTTTGGTTAGTTTAGTCAAGTCACAAGTCACATTTATTTATATAGCACATTTAAAAAACAACTCTCGTTGGCCAAAGTGCTTTACATTTATTATAAGAATAGCACAACAAAACAGACTACACACATATATACATGTAGCCCTCACTCAGAGGACGTCAGGAAAGGCTTGGGAGTATAGATAAGTTTTTAGTCTTGACTTAAAAGAGTCGATGGAGGGGGCAGTTCTGATGGGAAGGGGGATGCTGTTTCACAGTCTAGGGGCTGCAACCGCAAAGGCGCGGTCGCCGTGAGCTTATGCCTAGACCGCGGGATATTCAGCAGCCCCAAGTCGGCCAATCTGAGGGGCCTGGAGGTGGAGTGGTGGGTGAGAAGACTTTTTATGTAAGAACAGGAAAGCAGACTATTATCTAAATGGTGGCCGACTAGGAAAAGGGGAGATGCAGCGAGACCTGGGTGTCATGGTACACCAGTCATTGAAAGTAGGCATGCAGGTGCAGCTGGCAGTGAAGAAAGCGAATGGTATGTTAGCTTTCATAGCAAAAGGATTTGAGTATAGGAGCAGGGAGATTCTACTGCAGTTGCACAGGGTCTTGGTGAGACCACACCTGGATTATTGCGTACAGTTTTGGTCTCCAAATCTGAGGAAGGACATTATTGCCATAGAGGGAGTGCAGAGAAGGTTCACCAGACTGATTCCTGGGATGTCAGGACTGTCTTATGAAGAAAGAACTGGATAGACTTGGTTTATACTCTCTAGAATTTAGGAGATTGAGAGGGGATCTTATAGAAACTTACAAAATTCTTAAGGGGTTGGACAGGCTAGATGCAGGAAGATTGCTCCCGATGTTGGGGAAGTCCAGGACAAGGGGTCACAGCTTAAGGATAAGGGGGAAATCCTTTAAAACCGAGATGAGAAGAACTTTTTTCACACAGAGAGTGGTGAATCTCTGGAACTCTCTGCCACAGAGGGTAGTCGAGGCCAGTTCATTGGCTATATTTAAGAGGGAGTTAGATGTGGCCCTTGTGGCTAAGGGGATCAGAGGGTATGGAGAGAAGGCAGGTACGGGATACTGAGTTGGATGATCAGCCATGATTATATTGAATGGCGGTGCAGGCTCGAAGGGCCGAATGGCCTACTCCTACACCTAATTTCTATGTTTCTATGTAGGTGGGGGGCAAGCCCATTGAGGGCTTTGGAGACATGGAGGAGTATCTTGAAGTTTATATGGAACCGCACAGGGAGCCAGTGGAGAGAGGCCAGGATCGGGGTGAGTTTAGTTTAGTTTAGATACATTTTAATCCAGATATTTTGTCCGGGTTAAAGGAGGGTCCGGACCACCAGTGGCTGGAAAATCGGTGGTGGACCCGTGTTAAGCTTCAGAATTGAAGTAGGATAGAGAATTAAATAAACAGATTACTGAAACCTTAGAGTCACCCTGTACACTGGAGAGGAATGTTCTCCAAAGCAGTTTCCTCATCTATATTTAGACCTCTCAACGCCTAAGTGCAAATGTGAATTGTTTTCTCTGGAGAGTTAAAGGCTGAGGGGGTCCACTTTGAAGTTAAAAAAATGGTGAGATGTATAGATAGAGCAGAAAGGTCAGAGTGGAAAGGTCACATACTTGAGGGCAAATCCTGAAGGGCAGTGGGGGAGGTTTAAAGTGATATGTGGGGCTGTTTTTTTTTACACAGAGCGGTATAACCATTGAACAAAAGTTTCACTGTACATTTGTGCATGTGTAAGTAAGTAAATAGGTTTATTGGCCAAGTATTCACATACAAGGAATTTGCCTTGGTGCTCCGCCCATAAGTAACAACATGACATACAGTGACAGTTGCGAATGACTCAGAAAACACTAAACATTAATAATAATAAAACATTAATGATACAACACCATTGATCAAGCATGTGAACCAACAAAATACCAGATCAAAGAACGGCTACAGATTTTTGGCTGTTGAGTAGAGCAACTACTCGTGGATAAAAACTGTTTTCATGTCTGGCTGTGGCAGCTTTGACAATCCGGAGTTGCCTTCCAGAGGGAAGTGATTCAAAGAGTTTGTGGCCAGGGTGAGAGGGGTCAGAGATGATCTTGCCCGCTCGCTTCCTGGCCCTTGCAGTGTACAGTTCATCAATGGAGGGAAGGTTGCAGCCAATAACCTTCTCTGCTGATCGGTTAATGGACGATTCGCTGCAGCCTCCAGGTGTCGTGCTTGGTGGCTGAGCCAAACCAGACCATGATGGAGAAGGTGAGGACAGACTCTACGATGGCCGTGTAGAATTGGACCATCATTGCCTGTGGCAGATTGTGCTTCCTCAGCTGCCGTAGGAAGTACATCCCCTGTTGGGCCTTTTTGACTGTGGAGTCGATGGTAGCCCCCCACTTAAGGTCCTTGGAGATGATGGTTCCCAGGAACTTAAAATGCTCCACAGATGTGACTGTGGTGTTGTTGATGGTGAGTGGGGGAGTGAATATAATGAAGCGCCAATGATCATTGTGTGCGGAACAGGGTGCAAAGAGGGGTGATGGAAGAAGATACAACAGTGGTGCTTAAGAGGCAATTAAATGGACACATGGATATGCAGGGCACATGCAGGTGTGTAGCGTGCAACTAAATGTCTATCACTGTACCGGCGCACAAGTGAACAACAATAAACTAAACTCAACTACACAGGCAGAAGGGCTTTGTTGAATTTAGCATAAAGTTGGACACAGACCTTGTGGGCTGAAGGGCCCTCTCCTGTTCTGTATTGTTCTATGTTCTAACGTTGGAGAGAGCTATGTGAGGAGGGGCAAATATACAGCAATAGATGGTGAAATTGTCAAATGGATTACTGCCTTGGCTGGGCATGCCTCTTTAGTCTCTGGTATTTGAGGGTGAGAGGGTGAGATCTCCAGAGGTGAGATTATTCGTTGATTAGGAAATGATGGCTAGATGCTCAGTGATAGTGTCTTGGTCCGTGGGTGGCATGGTGGTGCAGCGGTAGAGTTGCTGCCTCACAGCACCAGAGACCTGGCTTCCATCCTGACCACGGTGCTGTCTGTATGGAGTTTCGACGTTCTCCCCATGACCACAAGGGCTTTCTCTGGGAGCTCTGGTTTTCTCCCATACTCCAAACATAGAAACATAGAAAATAGGTGTAGGAGTAGGCCATTCTGGAACTCTCTGCCACAGAGGGTAGTTGAGGCCAGTTCATTGGCTATATTTAAGAGGGAGTTAGATGTGGCCCTTGTGGCTAAGGGGATCTGGGGGTATGGAGAGAAGGCAGGTACGGGATACTGAGTTGGATGATCAGCCATGATCATATTGAATGGCGGTGCAGGCTCGAAAGGCCGAATGGCCTACTCCTGCACCTAATTTCTATGTTTCTATTCGGCCCTTCTAGCCTGCACCGCCATTCAATATGATCATGGCTGATCATCCAACTCAGTATCCTGTACCTGCCTTCTCTCCATACCCCCTGATCCCTTTAGCCACAAAGGCCACATCTAATTCCCTCTTAAATATAGCCAATGAACTGGCCTCAACTACCTTCTGTGATAGAGAATTCCACAGATTCACCACTCTCTGTGTGAAAAATGTTTTTCTCACCTTGGTCCTAAAAGACTTCCCCCTTATCCTTAAACTGTGACCCCTTGTTCTAGACTTCCCCCAACATCGGGAACAATCTTCCTGCATCTAGCCTGTCCAACCCCTTAAGAATTTTGTACGTTTCTCTAAGATCCCCCCTCAATCTTCTAAATTCTAGCGAGTACAAGCCGAGTCTATCCAGTCTTGCTTCATATGAAAGTCCTGACATCCCAGGAATCAGTCTGGTGAACCTACTCTGCACTCCCTCAAAGACAAACAGTACAGGTTTGTAGAATTGTAATTGTAGAATTTGCTTCAGTTTAGTCCCTAGTGTGTGCATGTTAATGCTAGTGTGCGGGGATTGGTGCGGACTTGGTGGGCCGAAAGGCCTGTTTCCACGCTGTATCTCTAAACTAAAGTAAAATAAACCAGAAGGTGGTATGTAGCGGTGCAAGGGTTGGCTTCTGATGCCTGCAAGGTGCAGGTCAGTTTGCTGCTAGCTGGTTTAATTATCCTATTGGGACTGATCCTTACATGACAGATTTCAAGGTGAATGAGGGAAGAGGAAAAATTGAAGCAAAAAATCTTTATTGTATCCTTGTGTATGTAGTCCTTTCATTAACTGGATAGCACGCAGACAAAATCTTTCCACTGGATCTCGGTACACATGACAATAATAAACTAAACAGATAAGCTATGATTCCATGATACTCAATTGTCACATGTACCTAGGTACAGTGAAGCTCTTCATTTTGAATACAATCCGGTAAGACTATACTATAGGTAAGCAGATTCATAGATGAATATTGTAGACAATTGTAGTGTAAGAATAATAGACTTCACCGAAGCAGTACACAACAAACCAGCATGTTCTGTTCCAAAGACTGGATAGACTCGGCTTGTACTCGCTAGAATTTAGAAGATTGAGGGGGGATCTTATAGAAACTTACAAAATTCTTAAGGGGTTGGACAGGCTAGATGCAGGAAGATTGTTCCTGATGTTGGGGAAGTCCAGAACAAGGGGTCACAGTTTAAGGATAAAGGGGAAATCTTTTAGGACCGAGATGAGAAACACATTTTTCACACAGAGAGTGGTGAATCTGTTAGATGTGGCCCTTGTGGCTAAAGGGATCAGGGGTTATGGAGAGAAGGCAGGTACAGGATACAAGATACAAGACACAAGATAGATTTATTCATCACATGTGCCAGATGGCACAGTGAAATGAAATTCCCATACAGCCATTCAATTCAATTCAATTCAATTCAATTCAACTTTAATGTCATCGCACAAATACAAGTATCAGTACAACGAAATGCAGTTTTGCGTCAGTCCGTAGTAGTTGTACATAAAGAGAAAAGACAAGAAAAAAATAGAAAGAGAGAAGATACTGAATAATCAGGAAATACAGAATGATTAAACAAAGGGGGACGGAGGGACCAGAGAGTCTATCGTCGGGACTCCGAGTTCAGCAGTGTGATTGTGTTGTTATAGAAGCTTTTCCTCATCCTGCTGGTACGTGACCTGAGGCTCCTGTACCGCCTCCCTGATGGGAGGAGGGCAAACAGTCCATGGTTGGGGTGTGAGGGGTCTTTGATGATCTTCCCAGCCCGTCTCAGACACCGTTTTCGGTGGAGGGCATACAATTAAAAAAGGGACATAACACACTATAGGGTTTGACATAAAACATCCCCACAAAGCAGAATCAAAGTTTCCCACTGTGTGGGAAGGCACCAAAGTCAGTCTCTTCCTCCATTGTTCCCCGTGGTCAGGGCCTCCCCTGAGTTGGATGATCAGCCATGATCACAATGAATGGCGGTGCAGGCTCAAAGGGCCGAATGGCCTACTCCTGCACCTATTGTCTATGTTTCTATGTTAAACCCAGTGCTCAGTTGGTTTACTAAATCAGAGGGAACTCCAGATTCTAGGCATGAGCACTATTGGACAATTGTCACCTTTCAGGGAGTTTTCAGATGATAAAGCACACATACAGTACTCAGTAAAGCAATCTTTACTTTTGACTTTGGAGATACAGCATGGAAACAGGCCCTTCGGCCCACCAAGTCCGCTCCGACCAGCGATCTCCGTACACTAGCGGTATCCTACACACCAGGGATCATTTTACAATTTTACTGAAGTCAATGAATCTGCAAACCTGCGCTGTCTTTGGAATGTGGGAGGAAACCGGAGCACCCGGAGAAAACCCACACGGTCACGGGGATTGGTGGTAAGGTCGAGGGGGAGGTCTCTGACAAAGAGCAATCCAACCAAGACCTCAACGGTGGAACAGGCGGAGGACGATGGCTGACCTTAGTGGAGCTAACGTCACAACGGCTGGGAAGGTGGATGAAGGCTGCAGCAGAAAAGGGTCTCCGGTCGTCTTGGACTCCATGACACTGGATCCTGACCCAGATCTGTCAAGGACCGTGGGGTGGCTGCCTGTGCACCAGTCTCCCCACGTTAAACACAGTCACGCACAGGCGTCCTCCATATAGGGAATAGCACCCTGGAGACACCCATGGTCAGCCATGACTGAGGGGGGGGGGGCTAAGAATATGCATACCAACCTCTGTGTGAAGAAGTTAGTTAGTTTAGTTTATTGTTATGTGTCTGGTACAGTAAAACGCTTTTGTTGCGTGCTATCCAGTCATTTGAAAGACATACATCATTCTAATTTACAGTGTATAGATACATGATAAATGAATGACGTTTAGTGCAAGGTAAAGCTCGCAAACTCTGATCATAGATAGCCCGAGGGTCACCAAAGATAGTAGTTCAGCACTGCTCTCTGATTATAGTAGGATGATTCAGTTGCCTCTGGGGCCCCTTTTAAATCTTTCCCTTCTCATCTTAAACCTATGGCCTCAACATTTTGATCACCCATCCCTGGGAAATAGATTGTGTAGATTTTACTTATCTATCTATGGCCCTCATAATTTTACAAGGTGATCACTCCAGCTGCAATGCTTCATGGAATAGAGTCCGAGCTTGTCCAACATTCTCTATAAAGCTATAACTTAGGCCCTAGAGTCCTGCCAACATCCCTATTAATCTTCGTTGACTTTTTCTATGGCTCAAATTCACTTGAGATGCAAAATTCTGATTCTCTCAGGGTTAGTGCAAGAAAGTTATTCGGAATAAAAGGAGAGATCTTTAGCTGAGGAGGAATTTCTCCAGTCAGGGGGTGGTGAATCTGAGGAATTCATTTCCACAGTCGGCTGTGGAGGCCAGGTCATTGGGTATTTTTAAAACAGAGATTGGCAGATTCTTGATTAGTAAGGGTGTTAAAGGCCACGGGGAGACGGCAGGAGAATGGGGTTGAGAGGGAAAGATAGATCAGCCATGATTGAATGGTGGAGCAGACTTGTTGGGCCAAATGGCCTACATCTACTCCTCAAATTTATGAATTTACTCTGGAAGAGACAGATAGACCATTCATTAGTTGTTCGAAAATATGCCCCTGTGGACTTGAATAGTCAAAACTTCAGGTTCAGTCTGATTAAATTTGTGGTGTAATGGTATGATCAGATGAGAATGTGGTTCTGAATGATATTGTTCAATGCCTGCAGTTGTATAGGGCTCTGGTGAGACCACACCTGGAGTATTGTGTACAGTTTTGGTCTCCTAATTTGAGGAAGGACATCCTTGTGATTGAGGCAGTGCAGCGTAGGTTCACAAGATTGATCCCTGGGATGGCGGGACTGTCATATGAGGAAAGATTAAAAAGACTAGGCTTGTATTCACTGGAGTTTAGAAGTATGAGGGGAGGATCTTAGAGAAACATATAAAATTATAAAAGGACTGTACAAGCTCGATGCAGGAAAAATGTTCCCAATGTTGGGCGAGTCCAGAACCAGGGGCCACTGTCTTAAAATAAAGAGGAGGTTATTTAAGACTGAGGTGAGAAAAGAACGTTTTCACCCAGAGAGTTGTGAATTTATGGAATTCCCTGCCACAGAGGGCAGTGGAGGCCAAGTCACTGGATGGATTTAAGAGAGAGTTAGATAGAGCTCTAGGGGTTAGTGGAGTCTAGGGATATGGGGAGAAGGCAGGCACGGGTTATTGATAGAGGACGATCAGCCATGATCATAATGAATGGCGGTGCTGGCTTGAAGGGCCGAATGGCCTCCTCCTGCACCTATTTTCTATGTTTCTATGTTAAGCCTATAACATCTGTGGTCGTAGGTTATTGGAGAGGATTCTGAGGGATAGGCATTTGTCAAGACGGAGATTGATTTGGGATAATCAGCATGGTTTTTTAACACTCTTTTTTTCACACCTCTGGAATTCCGCCACAGAGGGTAGTGGACTATATTTAAGAGGGAGTTTTTTTGAAGAATCAGGGGATATGGAGAGAAGGCAGGTACGGGATACTGAGTTGGATGATCAGCCATGATCATATTGAATGGCGGTGCAGGTTCGAAGGGCCGAATGGCCTACTCCTGCACCTAATTTCTATGTTTCTATGTTTCTATGTTTTTTGCACCACACCATGTCCCCAGAAGTGGACAGAATTTTTTGAAGAAGTAACAGAGGAATAGATCGGGTAGATGCACAGAGTCTTTTGCCCAGAGTAGGGCAATTGAGGACCAGAGGACATAGGTTCAAGGTGAAGGGGGAAAGATTAGGAATCCGAGGGGTAACTTTTTCACACAGAGGGTGGTGGGTGTATGGAACAAGCTGCCAGAGGAGGTAGTTGAGGCTGGGACTATCCCATCATTTTTGAAACATGGATAGGACAGGTTTAGAGGGTTACGGACCAAGCGCAGGCAATTGGGACTAGGGTAGCTGGGACATTGTTGGCTGGTGTGGGCGAGTAGGGCCGAAGGGCCTGTTTCCACACTGTATTACTCCATGGCTCTAGTCAATGAGGGCAGGGTTATAGACGTGGTCTACATGGATTTCAGCAAAGTCCTTTACTGGGTTCCACATGATCCACTGCTCTGGAAAGTTAGATTGCTTGACATAAAGGGAGAGATAGCTAACTGGATTGGCTTCATGGAAGGAAGCATGGTAGAAGGTTATTGATCAGGCTGGAGGCCTGTGACTAGTGGTGTGCCTCAGGGTTCAGTGCTGGGCCCATTGCTGTTGGTCACTTAGTGTAATGATCTGGATGAGAATGTTCAAGGCATGATTAGTAAATTTGTAGAGGGATATTGTGGAGACTGGAGATGAATATCCAGAACAAAGGGACGAGTTTCCAGAGGTGGGGTTAGGCAGATACTATCAAAAGCCACTTGGACAGGTTCATGGATAAGAAAGGAGCTCGCAGTCTCAGGTAAGAGACCGAAGTCGGGAAGCTCCAAAGGCCGCATGACATTCGACTAGCCCCGACCTGTGGTAGATCGCCCGGCACGGGGAAGCTGTGGTTCCCCCCCGCCGATGCAGGAGCTTGATCGCCCCGACGAGGAGGCCCGCTGCCGGCTACGGGAGTAATATCGTCCCGTCAACGGAAGGCTGGAGGCCCGCGGCCGCTGGAGTACAAAGAAGGGAGAGATTTCTTCGCCTTCCATCACCGTGTGCGGGCAGGACGTCGAAGGATGAGAAGCTGAAGCCAAGAGGCCAACGCCAAGATGCCGAACGTACATCACGCCGAAAAGCCAAGATACCGAACGGACACGAACCAAAAAAGGACACAAAGCCAAACAGACACGACGCCGAAAGGACAAGACGCCGAAAAGCCGCCGAACTGACATAACGGAGAAAAGCCATGACGCCGAATGGACATTACACTGAATGGACATGACGCCGAATGGACATGACGCCGAATGGACATGACGTCTCCTGGGACGGGATTGGTCCGACATCTTGTCAGTCATCAACAAAGGTCAGCGATTGGTCCAGTCCCCCGCGTCCATCACATCACTGGCCAGTGGGAGACGGGAGGGTGGGGGGGGGGGAGCTTGAGCTTGCGTTTGTAGAATGGTGACAGTGACTCCACGCTGTTGCGATTGTCACAGAGGCAGTGATATGATGGACGCAACGGGGGCTGGATCAATTGTTGACCTTTGTCGATGACTGACAAGGTGTCGGACCAATCCTGTCCCCGGAGAAGTTCATGTCCGTTCAACGTCATTTCCTATCGGTGACGTGTCCGTTCGGCGTCGTGTCCTTTTGGCGTTGTGTCTGTTTGGCATCTCGGCTTTTCGACGTGATGTTCGTACGGCATCTTGGCTTCGACTTCTTGGCTTCGGTTTCGTGTCCTTCAGCGTCCCGCCCGGGTACCTTCCCGCACAGTGAGGAATGTGGAGGGGTCACTGTGGTGGATGTTTATGTTAAAATGTATTTTGTGTGTTGTGTTACTTTTTATTAGGATGACTGTACGGCACATCAAATTCTTCGTATGTTGCAAAACGTACTTGGCTAATAAAATAAGATTACGATGATGCAGGAAAAATGTTCCCAATGTTGGGTGAGTCCAGAACCAGGGGCCACAGTCTTAGAATAAAGGGGTGTTTCCATTTAAGACTGAGGTGAGAAAAAACTTTTTCACGCAGAGAGTTGTGAATTTGTGGAATTCCCTGCCACAGAGGGCAGTGGAGGTCGAATCACTGGATGGATTTAAGAGAGAGTTAGATGGAGGTCTAGGGGCTAGTGGAATCAAGGGATATGGGGAGAAGGCAGGCACGGGTTATTGATTGGGGACGATCAGCCGTGATCGTAATAAATGGCGGTGCTGGCTTGAAGGGCCGAATGGCCTCCTCCTGCACCTATTTTCTATGTTTCTGTGATTATTATGGAAGGTTTAAAGGGATATTGGCCAAACACTAGCAGGTGGGTCTAGCTCAGAATGCACATCTTGGTCAGCATGGATTAGTTGGGCTGAAGGGCCTGTTTTTGCTCTGTGGGACTCTATGTCTCGTTATTGGCAGATGACTGAAGGAGCTTAATGGAAATTAAAACTATAACAAAGTTTTTAATCGTAGTACATGACTACCGTCTCTTAAACCGATCATCTTTCAGAGAGCAGCAGGGAATAGCCCCACCAAATTAGTGTTTGCTTGGCATAACTGAATATAAATAGTTTACTCATTGGAGTCTCAAAGTAATTTGTCAACGATTAGAAGAAATTGGTTGCTCCTCGATGAGCATTTATCAACTATGACAAATTCCATGTGTGATATCAGCGGCAAGGGAAAATTTAATTTTGGAAATATAAATGCCTGTAAATGTAAGTGTGCAGCAATATTTTCCGCTTGATATTGTATGAATAGATATGGTTACACCTGGAGTTTATGCAGGAGAAATTGCCCCTCTACAGAAATTTAACCAAGCACTTCTGATTCTGATAAATATTTGCCCCTGATTGCAACAAAGTTTAGCCAGAGGGTGGTGAATCTGTGGAATTCATTGCCACGGGCGGCTGTGGAGGACAAGTCATTGGGTATTTTTAAAACGGAGATTGACAGATTCTTAATTAGTAAGCGTGTCAAAAGTTACGGGGAGAAGGGGGTTGAGAGGGAAAGATAGATCGGCCACGACCGAATGGCGGTGTAGACATGATGGGCCGAATGGCCAAATCTGCTCCCTAGACTTGATCACTATACACCACGTTTCCAGAGTGCTCAAAGCAATGCCTTGACAGGCTCGGGCAGTCCCTACAGATGATAAAGCATTTTCTGGGCAACCTCCAGCCATCGGACTGTGCCTGGGATGTGCTGCCTATTAATGTCAAGATCAGTGTCGTGTTAGCTTCAAGGTCAGTTTAAGTAGCTGCATCTGATCCAGCCTATTTTGGAATTGACTGTTCGGTGGAGTATTAGGGTGGTCAGTGATACTCTCTATTCCAGGAAAAGGCACCAGCTCAAACTTTCCTTCAGAGAGGAGGTTGAACTTTCCCCAAAGAGCAGCTGATTATGTTCATGTTCATAAATCATAGGAGCAGGATTAGGCCATTTGGCCCATCGAGACTACTCCACCATTCAATCCAAGCTGATCTATCTTGCCTTTTCAACTCCATTCTCCTGTCTTCTTCAAAAGGGTCCCGACCAAAAATGTCACCCATTCCTTCTCTCCAGAGATGCTGCCGGTCCCGCTGTGTTACTCCAGCTTTTTATGTCTATCTGCGACGTAGGAGGGGGCAGCACAGGGAGATACGTTGGTTAAAAAGACACATGGGATACCTGACTTCATGGTGTTCTCACCATGTAAAAGAAGCCAGTGGATTTATACCTCGGCAAGGCCAGCAGCATAATCAAGGACCAGTCTCACCCCAGTCACTCCCTCTTCTCCCCTCCCCCATCGGGCAAAAGGTACAGAGGTGTGAAAACGCACACCTCCAGATTTAGAAGGTAGACAAAAATGCTGGATTAACCTAGCGGATGAGGCAGACTCTATGGAGCGAAGGAATAGGTGACGTTTTGGGTCGAGACCCTTCTTCAGATTCAGAGGCAGTTTCTTCCCAGCTATAATCAGGCAACTGAATCATCCTACTAACAACTGCAGAGCAGTCCTGAGTTACTACCTACCTCTTTGGAGACCCTCAGACTAACTTTGATTAGACTTTACTCAACTTTATCTTGCACTAAATGTTATTCATGTTATTCTCTTTAACATGTATCTGTACACTAGGGATGGCTTGATTGTAATCATGCATTGTCTTTCCATTGAATGGTTAGCATGCAACAAAAGCTTTTCACAGCACCTTAGTCGACATGACAATAAACTAAACTAAACTGAAAAAAAAGTAAGATTAAACGAGAACTTACCAGTTTGAAGTTTGATCTTTATTTTATGAGGAGTTACGATGAGCGATTACGTGAAGAAGGCCGTCAGCCCGCATGCGCGTCAATCTTCAAAGCAGCGGTGTGAAATCACAGATAACAGTTGTTGAACTGAACATAGTAAGATTAGAGAGGACTTTATGATCAGATGATCTTTATGATACGAGGGTTGGGAGCGGAGGGCACGTAATCGCTCATCGTAACTCCTCATAAAATACAGATCAAACTTCAAACTGGTAAGTTCTAGTTTAATCTTACTATTTTACTTCGGAGTCACGTGAGTGACTACGTGAAGATTTTAAAGCTCTGTGATTTCATGCCGTGGATACGAGTCCATGCGTCACACACTGCATCAGTTGACCAGGATTAGTGAACATAATTAATGCATTCAGACATGACATAGATTTAAATATGCTGATGCTTTAATAATCAAAGAAATATAATAGTGACCCCTCTCATCCAGGGGGAAACTATAAAACGTAATCTAAAATGGAATTGGCAAAAGCCCCCAGTCTGGCGATTGATTCATTATAAAACCTTTGGAACGTCAGTTCATTAGACTATCCTGCAGCCGCTATGATGTGGTCGAGAGGGACGTCCATTTCCCTCGCTGCTGACGTAGGTGCAGCCCTGGTGGAGTGAGATTTAAAAATGTCAGTGTCCACACCTGCACATGCCAGAACCAGTTTTAACCATCTTGAAATGGTCTGCACTGTTACCTTGCTATGAGGTTTTGTGTAACTGATGAATACAGATAATTCTGAGACTCGGAGGCTCTTGGTGACCTTGATATATTGTAGTATGTGTGTAACTACACACAACCGAAGGTCCATGGGGTATGCCATAAAAACTAATTTGAGCCACGACAGCCCTGGTCTGCTCTGCTTAATTAAATCATAAACAAAAAACATAAACATAAACAATGACCACCTTGAGAGTGAGTTCGGGCAAAGACAGAGATGAAGCTGGAGCCCACTGGCGGAGCAGCGTGAGCACCACGCTCACATCCCATATCTCCGTATACCGGGGCCTAGGGGGAGTAGAATTGAAAATGCCATTCATGAATCTAGTTATCAAGGGGTGAGACCCAACAGTGTGGTGTCCCGATCCCAGCGATAAGTAAGATGATAATGCACTTCTGGCACTATTTATGGCACTATAACTCAGTTTCTGATCGTAAAACAGTCTTGATAGGAATTCCAACACATCCGTAATGCGTGCCGTGTCATACGATATGTTTGAGAGTGAGCAGTACGTCTTCCATTTCCTGATATGAAAGATGTACTGTTTCTGGGTACTCTCCCTCCAGGCCACAGTGAGCGCATCCACTGTACAATCTGATAGCCCGAGCCCCAGGTACGGTCTCCTCAGAATATGCAAACCAATAAATTGATTCGGTCATGTAGTGGATGGTTTTCCCCCGTCACAGGGTGAACCAGCAGATTTCTGCTTTTGGGGACAGCCATAAAAGGCTGTGATATCATTCCCAGGACGAGTGGGAACCAAGTAGGCCACTCTTGCACTACTAAAATGCCAGAGGCGGAATCTTGCTTGATCTTGGCCAAGCATACAAAAACATTCCACCCCAGTGTAGCGAGAATGCATCTACCGCCACTGCCCCTGGGTCTGGTTCCCATGAAACATATTTGGGTAACTGGTGATTTAGTCTGGATGCAAACAAATCGATTTCCGGTACGGCATACCGAGCGACTATGTCGTTAAACACTATGTCATTCAACATCCATTCTGTGTTGTCATTGAACTTCCGTGACCTGAAGTCCGCCACCATGTTGTATCTACCTGGTAAGTAGATAGCTGAAAACCAGATGTTTCTCGTAATACACCAGTGCCAAATAAGGTTAGCCAATTTATCACAGGATACAGACTTGATTCCACCCATGTGATTAACATATGCCACTGCTGTAGTGTTGTCAATCTGAAGTTGAACATGCACATGATGTATATTGCCACAATAAGCCTTCAGCCCATAGAGTGCTCCCAACAACTCTAAATAGTTAATACCATGTGACTGAAGAATTAATGACTCCTGCATATTCCATCTGCCACCGCAGCTAGAGATGGTATTGGTAGCTCCCCATCCTAGAGCACTAGCATCAGTTTGTAGAATAACTGATGGTGTATCGACCAAAATTGCACTGGAGCAATGCCGAATATTTGTCACCCACCATTGTAACTCTGCAATGGCTTCAGCTGGCAACCGCATAGGTCTACCGAAGTGACCTGCATGGAATTTGAGTTCCTGCTCCTTTGCACATTGTAAATTTTGATAGTGCAAAGGCCCGAACTGTGCAGCTGGAAAAGCAGCAACTAGTTTGCCATTTATACTAGCTACCTGTCTAATAGAAGGTTGGTCCTTAACAATGAGATTGTTACAGGCTTATATTCGGGATATATGTGGGTTACAGGCATATATTATCCCGCTTGGATTCTAATTGATTGCCCCAAGGCAGAGTCACAGTCATGTGAATTGAGTTAATGGTAAATCCCAAATAATCAATTACTCTAAATGGTATCAATTTGGATTTAACTGGATGGATGAGCAACCCCAATCTCTCAAACATGAGTTTGGTAGCTGACACAGATAATTCAGCTAATTTCATAGTTTTCCCTATGATAAGGATGTCATCCAAGTATGCCATCACAATATGATTCTGAGCCCGGAGTAGCCCCAGGACTGGTTTTAGTAATTTAGTGAATAATCTGGGGGCTGAAGCTCACCCATTAGGCAATGCTTTAAACTGCCACACATCCAGCAAAACTTCAAATATCTCCGGTGATCCCCATGAATAGGCACCGAATAGTATGCATCTTTGAGGTCGATGCATGCCATATAACATCCCTTGGAAACCAGTTGTTTGGCAGAAACAAAGTTTTCCATTTTGAAATGTCGATACTGCACAAAGGTGTTAAGTTCAGTCAAGTCAAGGATGATTCGCATCTTCCGTCCTTCTTTTGTTTTGTGAATATATTAGACACAAATCGGTGAGTTTCATGACTCGACATCTCAATTACCCCTTTTTTGTATAATGATTCAATGTCCACTTGTGCATCCAAACATTCGTGTTGTGAAAGAACAAACATGCGGTTTGGTGTATGCTGTGTGGGTGGAAGTGAATTGAGGAGGAACTCAATTTGGAAACCTTGTATACTGTGCAGTATAAATGGATCTGATGTTATCCAACGCCATTCATTCAAGAAAAATTGCAATCTTCCCCCAACTTGTAACTGATCCATACCCAAAATATTCCGCTGAGTACCAGACTCACCTACCTCAATGGTTAGCGGTGTTTGTTTCCGCCCCCGAGGTTTGGGGGGTAGGACTGTCGGAGGGCGTGGGCCATGGGCCGTGGGCCGGCTTAGGCCTTGCCCTAAAAAAGGCCTCTGTGCCAGTTGTTCGGCTTTTCCACCAGATTTGGTGTACCATCTGGTGTTGAGGGGAGCGTAGGGGTGCTGCTGCTGGAAAGATGAAGTCTTGCGTGCAGTTGGGGCCTTCATTAGCCCAACCGTTTTTGCCTCATCATCCAGCTCCCTGACCTGCTTCGGCAAATCTTTGCCCAATAGGAGGTTTGGTGGCTGAATGTTGCTGGCCTTGCACAATGCTACAAATTTGGGGTTCAGAGCAGGGCGAATGGCATTGATTCGTAGGCAATTGATCTCGAAATGTGCATTGCACATTAATGCCATGGCATCCTGCTGAACATCAGACAGGGGCCCCGTGATGCCTGAGGCGAGCAATCTCAATATTGTTTGTAGCTTCACCTCCTGGGCTCCAATGTAAGCCCAGATGGAGTGATTTACCACCGGCATATTCAATGAGGCACAGTTAGCAGGAATATGGTACTTGTTGGTAGTTTCCTCCATGGCCAGATCTTGGAGCTGGTATGAGGCCAGGTAGTTAATGCTCATGGCTAAATCCTCTCCCAGCGGCTCCCCTGTTTGTGACGGTATAGCAAATTTGGATGCTATTGCGGGGTCTAGAGGATAGAGGGGTCTAGTGTTGTTAGAGGGTTTTAGAGGGGGTTCGAGGGGTTTAGAGGGGTTTCGAAGTATTTAGAGGGGTTTCGAGTGGTTTGGGATTTAGAGGGGTTTAGAGTGACTTAGAGGGGTAAGATGAGTTTAGAGGTGTTTAGAGGGTGTTAGAGGGGTTTGGAGGTGGTTTAGAGAGTTTTAGAGAGGATTAGATGGGTTTAGATGGGTTTAAATGACTTTAGAATGCTTTAGAATGGTTTAAAAGTGTTTTGAGGGGTTCAGAGCGGTTACGAGGGGTTTAGAGTGGTTAAGAGGGGTTTGGAAGTGGGTAGAAGGGGATAGAGGTGTTTAGATGGGCATATACGTGTTTAAAGGTGTGCCGAGAGGCTTAGAGGGGCTTAGTACGGTTTTGGAGGGGTTGCGAATATTTAGAGGGGTTTAGAGGGTGGTTCGAAGTGTTTTGAGGGGTTTCGAGGGGGTTTCGAGGGGGTTTAGAGGGGTTTAGAGGGGTTTAGCGGCGTTTTGAGAGGTTTAGAAGGGCTTAGTGTCCAGAAACACTTCGAACCCCTCTCTAAACCCCTCTAACTATTCGTAACCCCTCTAAACACTTCTGAGTCTTGCCCCTCATGCCTTGAGGTATGCTCCCCAGCTGTACCTCCGAACTCTGAGTCAGTGTAAAACTGACCCCTCCTCAGAGAGGGAGACATTGTGCAGCCCTGAAACACGTGCCGCTGCCGTGGGCTGTCGAGGAGACCCGCGCTGATATAGCTCCCTCCTTTGGAGCATATCCATTATGGAGCAACCTCTCCAACACGTGCTCCATGTGGGTTAGTCGCCCAAAGTCGCTACCCATTGAATGAGGGTTCGTTCGAGTCTACGGGCCTGACAGACCTCTTCGTGGCTTTCCGCCCAAGAGTAGCCAAGGTGCTTTCACCCGGCACCAAGTCTGTAGCCGCTGGCTCCACCGCCAGCGACTCGGAAGGCGAAATGGACGGCCGCCCGCCACCCGCAGTCCCGCGGTCTTCCGTAGTCGGTTTCCCCACGGCCCGTCTCTTCACCTTAGACATATTCTCCTCTTGGTTCGAACTCGTTCTGAAAGTAGAAGTTGAACCAGGAGAAACGGCCTGAGAGAAAGTTTAAACACTTACCTGAGGATTTTAAACTTACCGCTGGAAGGAGCGACGCGCCTGCCAATCAGTCATTGCGAAATGCGTTAGATGTAATGACGTGCATGCGGGCTGACGGCCTTCTTCATGTAGTCACTCCGAAGTAAAATCACATGTATTATCAAGGCACATTTTACATGGGCAAAGTGCTGGAAAATGAGCAGCCGGGTACTTGATGGTTGGCATGGACATGGTAGGCTGTTTCTGTGCTGTCTGACTCTTAGCTGGGGTACACATTGATGGGGCCGCGCTGGGAGGATGCAGAGAAGATTCACTGCGAATGTTGACGGTGGAGTAACGCTTGGGCAGCACGGTGGCGCAGCGGTAGAGTTGCTGCCTTACAGCGAATGCAGCGCTGCAGACACGGGTTCAATCCTGACTGCGGGTGCTGTCTGTGCGGAGTTTGTACGTTCTCCCCGTGACCGCGTGGGTTTTCTCCGAGATCTTCGGTTTTCTCCCACGCTCCAAAGACGTGCAGGTTTGTAGGTTAATTGTCCCTTGAGTGTAGGATAGTGTTAATGTGCGGGGGTCGCTGATTGGTGCGGACCCGGTGGGCTGAAGGGCATATTTCCACGCTGTATCTCTAAACCAAACCAAACTTCACTTGTGAGGAGAGACAGGATAGACTGGGTTTGTTTTCACTTTTAGTTTAATTTAGAGATACAGCGTGGAAACAGGCCCTTCGGCCCATCGAGTCCGCACTACCAGGGACAATTTACAATTTTACTGAAGCCAATTAACCTACAAACCTGCACACCTTTGGGGTGTGGGAGGGCAAAGATCTCGGAGAAAACCTACTCGGGTCACGGGGAGAACGTACAAACTCCGTACAGACAGCACCCGCAGTCGGGATAGTGAGAAACCTCAAGCTTCAAGCTGCATCTTTGCATAAACATGCCTTGTGCAGAGAGGATCTGGAATAAATTTGGCGTCATGTGGAAAATATTGGCAGAAATGCTCAAACATGTTCACTGTTTTGTCAAAATTCAATGCTGCATCCATAAAGGTAGTACACAAACACAAGAGGATCTGACCAGTCTGAAGAAGGGTCTCCCCCCAAAATGTCACCCATTCCTTCTCTCCAGAGATGCTGTCTGGCCCGCTGAGTTAAACCCCTGTCCCACGGTACGAGTTCATTCCAAGAGCTCTCCTGAGTTTGCCCTGATTCGAACTTGGAGATTTACGGTACTGGCCGCTCGTCAGTACTCGGGGCTCTCGTGGACATTTTTCAACATGTTGAAAAATCTTCACGAGTCTTCCCGTGTTTACCTGCCGTTAGCGAGTCTTCCCGAGTACCTGCCGTTAGCGTTACGAGCCGCTAAGAGAAGTCCCCGAGCTCCGACGTACCCGCGATGTACATTCTACGTGCTTCCACAAGTTTGATTTTTTTAAAACTCGAGAGAGCTCTTGGAATGAACTCGTACAGTGGGACAGGGCTTTTACTCCAGCTTTTTGTGTCTATCTTCGGTTTAAACCAGCATCTGCAGTTTCTTCCCCACAATAGGATCTGACATCTGGTTTGATACCGGGTTTTGAAAGCTACTGTATTAGACTTGTTCTGATGAATCAATGTCAAACTTCAGTCCAAATGCAATAACCAGGAACTGCAGCTGGCAGTTACACAAAATGATTTACACAAAAGGACACAAAGTATCTCTTGAGAGAAGGGATGGGTATTGTTTCAGGTCGAGACCCTTCTTCAGAAGAAGGAAGTCTGAAGATGGGTCTCGACCCATAACGTCACCCAATCCTTCTCTGCCTGTCCCCTGCGTCACTCCAGCATTTTGTGTCTATCTTTGGTGTAAACCAGCATCTGCAGTTCATTCCAACACAAAGAACACAACGTGTTGGAGTAGCTCAACACCTCTGGAGAACATGTGCAGGTGACATTTAGGGTCAGGACTCATAGAAACATAGAAAATAGTTGCAGGAGGAGGCCATTCAGCCCTTCGAGCCAGCACCGCCATTCATTGTGATCATGGCTGATCGTCCCCTATCAATAACCCGTGCCTGCCTTCTCCCCCCCGATATCCCTTGAGTCCACTAGCCCCTAGAGCTCTATCTAACTCTCTCTTAAATCCATCCAGTGACTTGGCCTCCACTGCCCTCTGTGGCAGGGAATTCCATAAATTCACAACTCTCTGGGTGAAAAAGATTTTTTTCTCACCTCAGTCTTAAATGGCCTCCCCTTTATTCTAAGACTGTGGCCCCTGGTTCTGGACTCGCCCAACATTGGGAACATTTTTCCTGCATCTAGCTTGTCCAGTCCTTTTATAATTTTATATGCATCTGTTAGATCCCCCTCATCCTTCTAAACTCCAGTGAATACAAACCTAGTCTTTTCAATCTTTCCTCATATGACTCTTCTTCAAAGGTACTCCAGCACTTACAGTCATAGAATCACAGCGCGGAAACAGGTCCTTCGGCCCAACTTGACCACACCGGCCAACAATGTCCCACTTGCCCGCTTTTGGTCCACATCCCTCCAAACCTGTCCGATCCATGTACCTGTCTAAATGATTCTTAAACGTTGGGATAGTCCCTGGCTCAACTGCCTCCTCTAGCAGCTTGTTCCATACACCCACCAGAATTTGTGTGGAAAAGTTACCCCTCCGATTCCTATTAAATCTTTTCCCCTTCACCTTGAACCTTTGTCCTCTGGTCTTCTACTCACCTACTCTGGGCAAAAGACTCTGTGCGTCTACCCGATCTATTCCCCTTTGTGTCTTTTGTTTTGTAAACCAGCATCTGTGGTTCCTCATCTCTCCAGGAAATTCCCACTCCCGCTCATCAGGGAGATAATGGATCTGACCAATTTGAAGGAACACTTTAGGAACTTTGGCCTCACCATTCAGATGCACGGGACCTCCATGTGCCCACGTGATTGTCCACCATCTGCTCAGAGACCCCTTCATTACCAGAAATACCACCATTTTAAGACTGCAGACTTGTTTTCTATTTTACCCTGATGTTGGATGACCCCATTGAATTACCATCAACAGAAATGAAGATGGAGATTAAAATGTTGATCTTCTCTTTCAGGTCCTACAGTGCAACGTCAGGTCCAGAATGGACCACCCTCTGAAGATCAGGAAGCGCAGCGGAGGTAAAAAAACAGTTACAACACCTTCTGTAAGATTATTGTGGACAGCGTTTTCATATTTTATATGAATTGCAATGCTTTTTATTTTGTATGTAATATTTTGTATGCAATACTTGTTTACTCTGTATGGAGTATTGATTACAGAGTAATTGATTACTCTGTATGGAGTATTGATTACAGAGTAATTGATTCCTCTGTATGGAGTATTGATTACAGAGTAATTGATTCCTCTGTATGGAGTATTGATTACAGAGTAATTGATTGTATGGAGTATTGATTACAGAGTAATTGATTACTCTGTATGGAGTATTGATTACAGAGCAATTGATTACTCTGTACGGAGTATTGATTACAGAGTAATTGATTCCTCTGTATGGAGTATTGATTACAGAGTAATTGATTGTATGGAGTATTGATTACAGAGTAATTGATTCCTCTGTATGGAGTATTGATTACAGAGTAATTGATTCCTCTGTATGGAGTATTGATTACAGAGTAATTGATTCCTCTGTACGGAGTATTGATTACAGAGTAATTGATTACTCTGTATGGAGTATTGATTACAGAGCAATTGATTACTCTGTATGGAGCGCTTGTTAAAATTGATTATTTTACAAAAAGGCTGAATGTTTCTCAACTACCACCAAGCGCGGTGGCACAGCGGTAGAGTTACTGCCTTACAGCACCAGGTTCGATCCCGACTACGGGCGCAGTCTGTACGGAGTTTGTACGTTCTCCCCGTGACCTGCGTGGATTTTCTCCGAGATCTTCCGTTTCCTCCCACACTCCAAAGACGTGCAGGTTTGCAGGTTAATTGGCTCGGTGTAAATGTAAATTGTCCCAAGTGTAGTGTATGTGGTGTCAATGTGCGGGGATCGCTGGTCGGTGTGGACTCGGAGGGCCGAAGCGCATGTTTCTGCGCTGTATCACTAAAATGAAACATTGGACCATTACTATTAACAATAGCAATATTTAAAACTGCTGCAGATTGATAACTGTACAACTGACAGAAAGAGATAAGAGTTTAGATATACACGTTTTACAAGTTAACTAACTTTTACAATATGTAAAATTTCAAGCACTAATTGACCATCAATTGGTTTTTTTTTTAAAGATTTTTATTTGGGAAAAAAAAATAGCTTTCTGAATTTATCACATTCTAGCACAAAATGTTCTTATTTTAACATCCAGCTGTGTAAGCTAATATGACCATACAAGTTCTTCAATACCTGAAGCTTAAATGATAAAGTGTAATTCTCCGTACTTATTCAGCATGCCGCCAACAAGTATTAAACCAACTTCTACAGATGCACCGTAGAAAGCATTTTATCGGGATGCATCACAGTTTGGTTTGGGAGCAGCTCCATCCAAGACCGCAAGAAATTGCAGAGAATTGTGGACGCAGCCCAGACCATCACATAAGCCAACCGCCCTTCAATTCACTCCATCTACACCTCACGCTGCCTCGGCAAGGCCAGCAGCATAATCAAGGACCAGTCGCACCCTGGCCACTCCCTCTTCCCCCCTCTCCCATCAGACAAAAGGTACAGAAGTGTGAAAACACACAGCTCCAGATTCAGGGACAGTTTCTTCCCAGCTGTTATCAGGCAACTGAACCATCCTATCACCAACTAGAGAGCGGTCCTGAACTACTAACACTACATTGGAGATCCTCGGACTATCTTTGATCGGACTTTATCTTGCACTAAACGTTATTCCCTTATCGTGTATCTGTACACTGTGAGTGGCTCAATTGTAATCATGTATTGTCTTTCCGCTGACTGGCTAGCACTCAACAAAAGCTTTTCACTGTACCTCAGTACACGTGTCAATAGACTAAACCAAACTAAATAACATATAGGTTTATGGAGTAAGACTGACTTGCATCTAAAACTGAGTGAATCACCATAGCAATTTGCACTCTGCTTTAGTTCCCAGCCCTCCATTGATGTGCTGATTATTTTCCCTTTAGCTGAGTAAAGCCCCTGTCCCACTTACATGTCCTTGGCACACTAATTACGTGATCTCATGGTGGCGTTGAGGCGCGACGGTCCCACGAAGGTCGTGTGCGATTTCATGCGCCCGCACAGCCGTCTGGAGCGCGTGACGTCATTTGAAGATGGACACACAATGCTGGAGTAACTCAGCAGGACCGGCAGCATCTCTGGAGAGAAGCAATGGGTGACGTTTCGTGTTGAGACTCTTCTTCAGTCTGAAAGAAGGGTCTTGACCCGAAACGTCAGCGATTGCTTCTCTCCAGAGATGCTGCCGGTCCCGCTGAGTTACTCCAGCATTTTGTGTCTATCTTCAATATTCTTGGCCCCGCTCTGGGAGTAGAAGTGGGGGCGGATCCGGACCACAACGGCCGTGAGCCCCAGGCCGAGTTCGGCGATTGGTGAGATGTTGCGTCGCGCCATGGTCTTGGCCTGTCCCACTTTGGTTGCTACAAAAATTTCAGAGTCCCGCGCGATGTCGTGCCAACTCCATACCACTCCGCGCTTCTCAGTGGGACCGGCCCCGCGAGGCCACACGATGCCCGTGTGCCTCAACGCGACCACGAGGTTGTGTAATTTGCATTCCAAGGAAACGTAAGTGGGACAGGCCCTTAAGTTGTTTAGGGCTCAAAGCCAACTAATCAATACAGAAACCTGTTTCACGTGGCAACAGGATTGGGAAGCTGGCCACCTAAGATCAGTCAGCATCTAAATTCACATCACAACAAACTGATCAGCTCCAATTAATCATCCAGGCGGAGAAGATATATCGACCCGAAACATCACCCATTCCTTCTTGCTAGAGATGCTGCCTGTCCCGTTGAGATAGTCCAGCATTTTGTGTTTATCTTAGATACATGTCTACTGCAGGCTGTGTGCTGTACGTGTGGATTTTGGGGTCAAACGTACACATTGTTCCAACATTGAATGAATGGAACAACATTGAAAAGTTGTCCTAGCGGGTTGTAGAACACAACATTCGCATGTTTTGTCCAGAATTCTCCTTTCAGTTGAAAACTTAAAATTCCTTGATTCTCAAAGCAGTGAATGTGAGCAGCGCTCTTTACATGGTGACTATTTGTATACCCTGGGTGTGCAAGCAAAGAATTTCACTCTGACTTCTCACAAGGCGGCACGGAGGCGCAGCGGTAGAGTTGCTGCCTTAAGGGCCTGTCCCACTATACAAGTTTACCCAAGAGTTCTCCCGAGTTTAATAAAAAATCAAACTCGTGGTAAGCACGTAGAATGTACGTAGCGGTTACGTCGGGGCTTGTGGGTGTCCCGTAGCGGCTTGTAACGCTAATGGCGGGTACTCGGGAAACCTCGTGAAGTTTTTTCAACACTGTGAAAAATGTCCACGAGAGCCCCGAGTACCTACGAACGGCTATTACCGTAATTCTCCGAGTTCGAATCAGGGGAAACTCGGGCGAACTCTTGAATTACGCCGTACAGTGCGACAGGCCCTTTACAGCACTTGCAGCGCCAGAGGCCCGGGTTCGATCTGTACGGAGTTTGTACGTTCTTCCCGTGACCTGTGGGGATCGCTGGTCGTTGCGGACTCGGTGGGTCGAAGGGCCTGTTTCCGCGCTGTGTCTCTAAACTAAACTAAACTAAACTAAACCATGTAACTGGGCACACTTTGAGGTCATGTTTATTTATTAATAAAATATTGTTTCACCACTACCTTAAATAGATTATGTCAGTAATGTTTTTGATAAACTTCTTTAGGCAGATAATGGAACAACGCCATGAGCAGATGGAGAGAGATCGGCGAGCGTCCATGTCTGGTGAGCTGTTTATTTCACTGATGTTGATTCAGGTCCTGAGCTGCACTGTAATAGAAATGTACTGTCCCAGAAAATGTTCAAAGTTTTCATTCAATATTATATATGGACATCAATGAATGAATGAATGAATGAATGAATGAATGAATGCATGAATGAATGAATGAATGCATGACTGAATGATGATGAATGATGACTGAATGGATGACTGAATGGATGACTGAATGGATGACTGAATGGATGACTGAATGGATGACTGAATGGATGACTGAATGGATGACTGAATGATGACTGAATGAATGACTGAATGACGACTGAATGAATGAATGAATGAATGAATGAATGAATGAATGACTGAATGAATGAATGAATGAACTGAATGAATGAATGAATGAATGAATGAATGATTGAATGGATGACTGAATGGATGATTGAATGAATGAATGAATGTTTGAATGAATGAATAAATGAATGAATGATTGAATGAATGATACTTTATTCTCACTTGTACCTAACCATAGTGAAATGTTTTGTTCACCATACAACCTAGGTTTAAGGTGCAGGGGAAGGGAAAAGATTTGAGGGGTAACTTTTTCACACAGAGGTTGATGGGTGTATGGAACAAGCTGCCAGAGGAGGCAGTCGAGGCTGGGACTAATCCAACATTTAAGAAACAGTTAGACAGGGACATGGATAGGACAAGTTTGGAGGGATATGGGTCAAACGCAGGCAGGTGGGACTAGTGTAGCTGGGGCATGTTGCTTGGTGTGGGCAAGTTGGGCTGAAGGGCCTGTTTCCACACTGTATGAGACATAGGAACAGAATTAGCCCATCGAGTCTGCTCTGTCATTCGTCATTGCTGATCTATCTTTCCCTCTCAACCCCATTCTCCTGCCTTCTCCTCCATATAACCATATAACCATATAACCATATAACAATTACAGCACGGAAACAGGCCATCTCGGCCCTACAAGTCCATGCCGAACAAATTTTTTCCCCCTTAGTCCCACCTGCCTGCACTCGTACCATAACCCTCCATTCCCTTCTCATCCATATGCCTATCCAATTTATTTTTAAATGATACCAATGAACCTGCCTCCACCACTTCCACTGGGAGCTCATTCCACACCGCCACCACTCTCTGAGTAAAGAAGTTCCCCCTCATATTACCCCTAAACTTCTGTCCCTTAATTCTGAAGTCATGTCCTCTTGTTTGAATCTTCCCTATTCTCAAAGGGAAAAGCTTGTCCACATCAACTCTGTCTATCCCTCTCATCATTTTAAAGACCTCTATCAGGTCCCCCCTTAACCTTCTGCGCTCCAGAGAATAAAGACCTAACTTATTCAACCTTTCTCTGTAACTTAGTTGTTGAAACCCAGGCAACATTCTAGTAAATCTCCTCTGTACTCTCTCTATTTTGTTGACATCCTTCCTATAATTTGGCGACCAAAATTGTACCCCATACTCCAGATTTGGGTCTCACCAATGCCTTGTACAATTTTAACATTACATCCCAGCTTCTATACTCAAACTCAATCTTAACTCCATTTCAAATCCATCTTAACTCCTGCCCAGAGACGTCAAACGCTCATCATATTTTAACCAGTCATCCGCAGGATAATTCTCGTAACCCACCCCCCCCCCCCCCAATGCAAGCACATCCCTCCTTAGATAATGGACCCAAAACTGCTCACAATGTTCCAAATTCCTTACAAGGCTGTTTGTGTTTCAAGGCCAGCACAATGGTGCAGCGGTAGAGTTGCTGCCTCACCGTGCCAGAGACCCGGGTTCGATCCCGACTACAGGTGTTGTCTGCACGGAGTTTGTTCGTTCTCCCCGTGACCGCGTGGGTTTTCTCCGGGTGCTCCGGTTTCCTTCCACACTCCAAAGACATACAGGTTGTAGGTTAATTGGCTTTAGTAATCATTGTAAATTGTCCCTTGTGTATAGGATAGTGCTAGCGTATGGGGCTTGCTTGTCGGCACAGACTCGGTGGGCCGAAGGACCTGTTTCCGCACTGTATCTCTAAGCTAAACCATGTGAGAAAATGTATGAGCAGCATTTAAATGTGGTGGGGCATTTGGAATTTGTTGCCATATAAGGCAGTGGAGGCCAAGTCAATGGATATTTTAAGGCAGAGATAGATAGATTCTTGATTAGTACGGGTGTTAGGGGTTATGGGGAGAAGGCAGGAGAATGGGGTTAGGAGGAAGAGATAGATCACTCATAATTGAATGGTGAAGTAGACTTGATGGGCCGAATGGCCTAATTCTACACCTATCACTTATGACCTTTTGACTGCAGCCCACAAGGAATTTCAAGGGGTGAGGCTACACAGCACTAAACTTGAGGGTGAGCCAAGTTACAATTGAAAATTGGCATCGTATGGAGGTGAAGGATGCTGATGCAAGTCCTGGTGAAATGTACCCAGTTACACCTGACATTAAGCAGTTTCATTCATCATCCTTTGAGGGATTTATTGTTCTGGCTTTGAGGAGAATAGAAATATTCCTCCCGGGCCCCGTGTCAAATTCCACACCCTGCCCGGTGGAAACACTGCGGTTAAATTGAGTGGATTCTCTGAATGGGAAGAGGGGCTAAGAATAAGCTGGTGGGAGAACCGAGGGCAGGATACAAATACCAATGTTATTTCTGTTCATGTTTCTGTGCTACAAGTGAGGGGTGAAGCTAAAAGTGTGAGTGCACAGCCGCAGGTCGACATTTATAGTTTTACGCGGGATTCTCCGATCTATGAATACCATCAGTATTGGTACGTAACAGAAGGGCGTTAGCAGTTCCCACGGCAGTGTGTACGTTACACTAACAGGGCAGAAGAGTTATGGGCCTGTCCCACTTACGCAACTTTTTCGGTGACTGCCGGCACCTGTCGTAGGTCGTTGCAGGTCGCCATAAATTTCCAACACGTTGAAATTCACGCGGTGACCAGAAGGACGATACGACCCTTTGGGCGACTGAGGGGATTACTCACGACCATACAGGCGACATGTCGCGGGGTGAAGCCTGTACGGTCGTGAGTAGTCACCCAAAGAGTCGTACCTTGTTCTGGTCACCGCTGGAATTTCAACATGTTGAAAAAATTCGCGTAAGTGGGACAGCCACATTAGTGAGCCAGAAGATAGGGAGGGAAGGTCATAATGTCATACAGGAGTAGAAATAGGCCATTTGGCCCATCAAGTCACCCAGAGAGTTGTGAATTTGAGGGCAGTGGAGGCCAAATCACTGGATGGCCTTTGAGCCAGCACCGCCATTCGATCCAGCATCGCCATTCATTGTGATCATGGCTGATCGTCCCGTATCAATAACCCGTGCCTGCCTTCTCCCCATATCTCTTGACTCCACTAGCCCCTAGAGCTCTATCTAACTCTCTCTTAAATCCATCCAGTGACTTGGCCTCCACTGCCCTCTGAGGCCGGGAATTCCACAAATTCACAACTCTCTGGGTGAAAATGTTTTTTCTCACCTCAGTCTTAAATGACCTCCCCTTTATTCTAAGACTGTGGCCCCTATTTCTGGGTTCGCCCAACATTGGGAAACATTTTTCCTGCGTCGAGCTTGTCCAGTCCTTTTATAATTTTATATGTTTCTATAAGATATCCCCTCATCCTTCTAAACACCAGTGAATACAAGCCTAGTCTTTTCAATCGTTCAGGAAAAACACAACACCGTTAATGACAAGCGCGATATAAAGATAGTCTGGAGAAACTGTCCAAGCTGGGAAGAAGTGCAGAGATGATTCAGGAGTATATTGCCAGGACTCAGTGGCCTGAGCAACAGGGAGAGGTTGGGCAGGCCAGGACTTTATTCCCTGGAGTGCAGAAGGATGAGGGGTGATCTTATAGAGCTGTATAAAATCATGAGGGGGGAATAGATTGGGTAAACGATCACCACCACTGCTTGTGGCAATGAATTCAATGATTCACCACCCTCTGGCTAAATAAATTCCTCCTCGTCTCCATTCTAAAGGTACGTCCTTTTATTCTGTGGCTGTGGAGGCCAGGTCTTTGGGTATTTTTTTAAAAGCGGACATTGACAGGTTCTGGATCAGTCAGAGCATCAACGATTATGGGGAGAAGGCAGGAGAATGGGGTTGAGAGGGAAAGATAGATCAGACATGACTGAATGGCGGAGTAGACTTAATGGACCAAAAGGCCTAATTCTGCCCCTATCACCTAAGACCTTATGACATAGATTTTTCTCGTTGTTTTTCATGAAGTAGACTCGATAGGATGGATAGCCTAATTCTAGACTTGGATAGAGTGGATGTGGAGAGGATGTTTCCATCAGTGGGAGAGTCTAGGACTAAAGGTCCGTGTCCCTCACCATCTTCCAGTCCCGCCTCAAGACCCATCTCTTCACCTCTGCCTATCCTTAGCCCCACGTCCCCCTCCCTTTTCATCTGTGCATTAATTGCCTCATATTGTGTTTTGAATTGAATTCTGTATTTACTTTGTGTACTAGTCATGTCTCTACTATTTATTTCATTCCCCTTACATGTTTTTCCTCTACCTGCTAAATTTTTGTAAGGTGTCCTTGAGACTCTTGAAAGGCGCCCATAAATAAAATTTATTATTATTATTATTAAAGGTCACAGTCTCAGAATTAATGGACGTTCCTTTAGGCTTATTCCTGCATCTATTTACTATGTTTCTATGTTTCTAGTCAGAGGGTGGTGAATCTGTGGAATTCTTGTTTAGTACGGGTATCAGGGGTTATGGGGAGAAGGCAGGAGAATGGGGTTAGGAGGGAGAGATAGATCAGCCATGATTGAATGGCGGAGCAGGCTTGATGGGCCGAATGGCCTAATTCTGCTCCTATCTCTTATGATCTTATCATCTTATTCTGTTCCTATGATTTATGAACACAATTAGGCAGCTTTAATGAGCATATGCGAAAGAAAGGCTTTCAAATATCAACAGCTCAAGATTGGAAAAACTTGAGGGAAAACATTTCACTCTTTCATATCTCTGATGAAGGGTCCTCGGTATGAAACGTTACCTCTATATCTATTTCTACAGTCGCTGCCTCACTGTTAGTGAGTTATGAGCATTTTCCATTCTGCCATTTAACAGGGTAATGACTGATGTGAGGATAATTTCAACCCTGCATTCAACCATATAACAATATAACAATTACAGCACGGAAACAGGCCATCTCGGCCCTTCTAGTCCCTGCCGAACACGTATTCTCCCCTAGTCCCATCTACCTGCACTCAGACCATAACCCTCCATTCCTTTCCCGTCCATATACCTATCCAATTTATTTTTAAATGATAAAATCGAACCTGCCTCCACCACTTCCACTGGAAGCTCATTCCACACAGCTACCACTCTCCGAGTAAAGAAGTTCCCCCTCATGTTACCCCTAAACCTTTGTCCCTTAATTCTCAAGTCATGTCCTCTTGTTTGAATCTTCCCTACTCTCAATGGGAAAAGCTTATCCACGTCAACTCTGTCTATCCCTCTCATCATTTTAAAGACCTCGATCAAGTCCCCCCTTAACCTTCTGTGCTCCAAAGAATAAAGACCTAACTTGTTCAACCTCTCTCTGTAACTTAGTTGCTGAAACCCAGGCAACATTCTAGTAAATCTCCTCTGTACTCTCTCTATTTTGTTGACATCCTTCCTATAATTGGGCGACCAAAATTGTACACCATACTCCAGAATTGGCCTCACCAATGCCTTGTACAATTTTAACATTACATCCCAGCTTCTATACTCAATGCTTAATATTCACTTGAACAATATTCAAGTTCCTTTGAAGAAGAATTCTGGAGAGTTATGACCTTCTGAGAGAATTTGTTTTGTCGTGTCTATGTTTAAATGGGCAATCTGTTATTTGGAAAAAATGTGTCCCCAAGTCATAGGACTGGGTGTAATATGTAGAATTGTTGTTGTTAGATGAGCTTTGAAGTGAAGTCTTGCTGTGGGGTTATGTCACAAGGTCGCAAGGAATAGGAGCAAAATTAGGCCATTCGGCCCATCAAGTCTACTCCGCCATTCAATCATGGCTGATCTATCTCTCCCTCCTAACCGCATTCTCCCCATAACCTCTGACACTGATTTTGAGGTGGTAAGGCAACCGATGTGCCTATATTCTGACAGCATCTATACAATGCCTGTTGCTATGCTATACGTTTTTTTAACTAGGGTTCAAATCCCACAATGACACAGGTGAAAATGTAAATTTCAAAAGATTCAGTCCTTTGGCAAAAACCCAATATCGTGTATCTGGACCCAGCCAAGAATTTTAAAACTGAATGTTGGCATAAAACACGCTACATACATGTAGCAACATACGTGGTTCTATTTCCAGAATGGTCCATTCAACATGTGATTCTATAAGCAAAAAGTTGAAATTTCTTGGAAATGGTGACAATATCTACATGTCCTTAATTGATAGAACTGATCTTAATGAATTAGCTGCACGGTGGCGCAGCGGTAGAGTTGCTGCCTCACAGCGCCAGAGTCCCTGGTTCGATCCTGACTACGGGTGCTGTCTGTACAGAGTTTGCACGTTCTCCCCGTGACCTGTGTGGGTTTTCTCCAGGTGCTTGGGTTTCCTCCCACACTCCAAAGACGTGCAGGTTTGTAGGTTAATTGCCTTTGATAAAATGATAGCGCCCTTATTGTGCAGGATAGTGTTAGTGCACGAGGTGATCGCTGGTGGGAGCAGACTCTGTGGGCCGAAAAGCCTGTCTCCCTAAAGCCGAAGGCAAAATTAACACATTTTGTTATAACAACTGAAATAAAGTAGGACCTTATATGTAAAAATGTAATCTATGAAGCAGAATTTGACAGGGTTTCAGTGTGCAGTCAGTATCCCTGGGCCATTACCAAAGAAAGCTCAAGTAATAGGAGCAGTATTAAGCCCATCAAGTCTACTCCGCCATTCAATCATGGCTGATCTATCTCTCCCTCCTAACCCCATTCTCCTGCCTTCTCCCCATAACCTCCGACACCCGTACTAATCAAGAATCTATCTATCTCTGCCTTCAAATTATCCACTGGCTTGGCCTCCACAGCCTTCTGTGGCAAAGAATTCCACAGATTCACCACCCTCTGACTACAGAAATTCCTCCTCATCTCCTTCCTAAAGGAACCTTAATTCTGAGGCTATGGCCTCTGGTGCTAGACTCTCCCACAAGTGGAAACATCCTCTCCACATCTACTATATCCAGGCCTTTCACTGTTCGGTAAGTTTCAAAGAGGTTCCCATCATCCTTCTAAACTCCAGCGAGCACAGGCCCAGTGCCGTCAAACGCTCATCGTAAGTTGACTTACTTATTCCTGGGATCAATAATCCATTTCAAAGGGGTAATAGTCAAAGGGTATGTGGGATACAGAGAGAAACGTGGGCTTTTTATTCAAGAGTTTGTGAGTAACAAATCGATGCATCGTTGCCTGCCCTTCACTCATGTACCGACGCTGATGAAGTTCTCAGCTTGTGTACAAGGGCCTTGTTACAGTTTCTACGCTTCTCATCACTCCTCGCCAGCTCCCTGCCCTTCATCCCCCTCAATCAATCCCCTTCATCTCAGGCTCACAACCCTGGGCATCCTTGCTATCTCCTTGCTAGCTCGAGGATATTGCTACCACAGACATGCACCAAAATAACAAATGATCACATAGTTCGAGGCAAGGAAGAGTTCACATCCTGTAAAAATAGCAGATGCAATTTTTTAATTTCTTTTTAAAAGAGTTCAAATTGTCCCCTTAACCGGAATTCGTAGGTCTGAAGAAGGGTCTCGACCCGAAACATCACCCATCCCTTCTCTCCAGAGATGCTGCCTGTCCTGCTGAGTAACTCCAGCATGTTGTGTCTATCTTCTGTGTCAATGTTAAGCCTGCTTCTTTACTTTTCAAAGGTTGCTCTCAACTTAAAGTGCAATTTCTCACTTGTAATACTTTTTTTCATTCCTTGATTCTATACACATTAAGATTTGATACACTTTAACCTACAATAGACAATAGACAATAGGAGTAGGTCATTCAGCCCTTCGAGCCAGCACCGCCATTCAATGTGACCATGGCTGATCATCCACAATCAGTACCCCGTTCCTGCCTTCTCCCCATATCCCCTGACTCCGCTATTTTTAAGAGCCCTATCTAGCTCTCTCATGAAAGTATCCAGAGAACTGGCCTCCACCGCTCTCTGAGGCAGAGAATTCCACAGCCTCACAACTCTCTGTGTGAAAAGTGTTTCCTTGTCTCTGTTCTAAATGGCTTACCCCTTATTCCCCTGATATAGATATCGCATTTCAAAGTGGGATTTTTTCCCCGTAGATAGTAAATATCCTACAGTTTGTCGGGTTGAAAATACAGCCATGTATAATTAATATTATATTAATTCGATATGCGGTGCAGGCTCGAAGGGCCGAATGGCCTACTCCTGCACCTAATTTCTATGTTTCTAATACCCCATGGCCTCTCTCAGCATGATTTTCATCTTTGATTTTTAATTACGGAACATTTTAAACTTTGGTAATTCTTTTCTGTTTTGACTCCTAAGATGTTTAACTTATTGTTTCTTCTCTTCTTTTGCTTTTGTTGCCCAGTTTCCACGCTTCACTTCAAAGTTGGCCCCTCTCCTTCCCACAGTCCGTCTCCCCCGCCCGAGTACAATACCTACACCGTAACCAGGACGGGGGCAGCGGCCCCTCCTCCGCCTTACGCCAGGGCCGTTTCCCTCGACTCCGCAACCTCTGCTCAGCCCGTGTTTGCCGACCAGCGTTGTTTCTCCCCGACCAAGGGGCTTGCCGCAGGACACCCATGCCTCCGATCTTCCGCCTTGCAACTCTCCACGTCCCTCAGCTCCGCTTTCTCTCCAGTGCAGCCCAGCCCCGGGACCGCCAGGCAGCGAGTCCGACGGATCCCGCTCGCTCTGATCTCAGCCCCCTTCCACTCCTCCCCGCTACCAGCTAAACCTGCCCGCCGTTCCCCTGCTGCATCTTCTCTCCCTCCGTCCCCCCATCTGCGGGCCACCTCCCCTCTCCACAAGCCTGGCGTACCCCAGCCCACTCTTCCTATCACCCATCCGTTGACTCATCTGCCGGTCGGGAAGATTAAAAGGCCAAAGGGTCAGGCGATGCGGGCAGCTCCCTCCCACGCCAGCCAGGAGGGTCGAGATGAAAACCGGTTTTTAGCATCAACTAGCTCCTCTTTCCGTCGAAGAACTGATACCAAAGGTTCTTGCTTAGAATCTGGTCCTGAGTGTCACGTACCAACCTCAATTGCTCACCGCCCACTGTTAGCGTCACCATCATTCCCTGCCCAGCAGCTTTACCATCCTGCCCCAATCTATGTTACATCCCCTCCATTTCACACCGCCCTCTCTCAGGCACCAATGTCCAAGAAGACCCCATCTCCTATGATATCTCTGGCTTCAGCCTCTGTTACCCGCTTGGGTAAGTGGGGCAACACGGGCATCAGCCCACCTTGCTGTGGATCATGCATCTCGTCTAATTTCCTGCTCTTTGCTTGGCTTGAATGCAGAATCATTTTGTTTTTAGATGTTTATCCTGACTTGTATAAGATTTTAAAGGACTGGTTCCCTTTCTTCACTTTGATATTATTCACGATACGATGCGATAGCACTTTATTTATCCGAGGAGGGGAATTAATTTAAATGACAGATTTTACAGTTAAGATATCTTTTAGCCAGTATAGACTGTGTTTTCTCCCTTATTCTGTATCTGAAAAAAATCTGAAATCTGGATTCTGATTACTGGTTATGTCCGTTACAATCACTACAAAACAGGAACGTTTCGCCATTACCCAACTTTGGAAGGTTTGGCCTGCTTTATACAAGCAGGGAACTGCAGGTGCTGGTTTACCACAAAAGACACAGAGTGCTGGAGTAACTCAGCGGGTCAGGCAGCATCTTTGGAGAACATGGACAGGTGATGTTTCGGGTCAGTGCCCTTCTTCAGACTGATTGTGGGGTAATGCAGAGAAAGCTGGAAGAGAGGAGAGGCAAAGCAAAGCCACGTGATAGGTGGATACAGGTGAGGTGGGGGAGGGTTTGCTAGGCAGATGTTTGGACAAAAGTCTCACACCTTCTGTCCTTTCATCCTTGGCATTTGTCCATCTGCCAAGCAGCCCCCTCTAATCTATATCCACCTGTCACTCACCAGGCTTTGCCCCTCCTCTCTGCCAGCTTTCATTCCCCTCCCCCCCACCCCCCTCCACAATCGGTCTGAAGAAGGATCGCAACCCAAACCATCCCCTATCCATGTTCTCCACAGATGCTGCCTGACCCGCTGAGTTACTCCAGCACTCTGTGAAACGTCACCTATCCATGTTCTCCACAGATGCTGCCTGACCCACTGAGTTACTCCAGCACTCTGTGAAACGTCACCTATCCATGTTCTCCACAGATGCTGCCTGACCCACTGAGTTACTCCAGCACTCTGTGAAACGTCACCTATCCATGTTCTCCACAGATGCTGCCTGACCCACTGAGTTACTCCAGCACTCTGTGAAACGCCACCTATCCATGTTCTCCACAGATGCTGCCTGACCCACTGAGTTACTCCAGCACTCTGTGCTTTTTTGAAACGCCACCTATCCATGTTCTCCACAAGGTTCCTTCCCAGCTTCCTTCCCGAAGATGCTTTTTTTTTGCTACTTTTGTGCTATATTTTAATGTAGATAGAGAAGAAAGATTTAAACGTTTAAGTGACAAATATAAAGCACGTCAATGAATATTTTTGACATCTACCATGTTAAAGCCCTGTCCCACGGTACGAGTTCATTCCAAGAGCTCTCCCGAGTTTAAAAAAAAATCAAACTCATGCTAAGCACGGAGAATGAACGTAGCGGGTACATCGGAGCTCGGGGACGTCTCTTAGCGGCTCGTAACGCTAACGGCAGGTACTCGGGAAGACTCGCTAACGGCAGGTAAACACGGGAAGGCTCGTGAAGATTTTTCAACACGTTGAAAAATGTCCACGAGAGCCCCGAGTACCGACGAGCGGCCATTACCGTAAATCTCTGGTTCCAATCAGGGCAAACTCGGGAGAACTCTTGGAATGAACTCGTACCGTGGGACAGGGCTTTTGGTCCTTTAAAATAGCCCTCGTTAGAAGGGAAGATACATATACTAACCACCTGTCTCAAAAATAACTCGTGCAATATATTAATGGAATTAAACTTATTACTATTATTTTAATCAATAATATTGAACATACCAAGTAACTAACCATGGAAATGCGGATTAAATTTTAACAGCATTAACAATTTATAAATCTTAATATAATAACATGTTTTGGTGTTTGAGAACGTTTGGGCCATGTTGCATGGAAGTGACGCTCTTGAGATGGATTAACCCATGACTGAATGCCTTTTCATTTCTATTCTAGCTGGCCCTGTTGGTCCAGGTGGGCCCCAGACACAGGTGACCTGCTCTCCACCCCCCCCTGCTGGTGGTCCTGCACCACCTCCACTTCTGCCGGGGCCACCACCAGCCTCTGCAGGTGGCCCTCCACCCCCTCCTCCACTGCCGGTTGGGGGAAGCGTTAGGGTGAGAGGTGACGAGGGTCACTCGGGGTCGGGGCTTGCCGCTGCGCTGGCGGGAGCCAAACTGAGGAGGACCAGCAGGGTAAGTACTTTGCTTTCATCATGACCACCTCCAGTTGCTTCATGAAACAAACAACGGGAAAAATCCGTCATAAGGTCATAAGTGATAGGAGCAGTAAATAGGCCATTCGGCCCATCAAGTCTACTCCGTCCATGTCTCCCTCCGAACCCCATTCTCCTGCCTTCTCCCCGTAACCTCTGACACCCACACTAATCAAGAATCTATCTATCTCAGCCTTAAAGATATCCACTGACTTGGCCTCCACAGCCTTCTGTGGCAAAGAATTCCACAGATTCACCACCCTCTGACTAAAGAAATTTCTCCTCATCTTCTTCCTAAAAGAACATCCTTTAATTCTGAGGCTATGACCTCCAGTGCTAGACTCTCCCACTAGTGGAAACATCCTCTCCACATCCACTCTATCCGAGCCTTTCACTATTCTGTAAGTTTCAATGAGGTCCCCCCCTCATTCTTCTAAACTCCAGCGAGTACAGGCCCAGTGCCGACAAACGCTCATCATAGGTTAACCCACTCATTCCTGGGAACATTCTTGTAAACCTCCTCTGGACCCTCTCCAGAGCCAGCACATCCTTCCTCAGATATGGGGCCCAGAATTGCTTACAATATTGTGTAGGAAGGAACTGCAGATGCTGGTTTAAACCAAAGATAAACACAAAATGCTGGAGTAACTCAGCGGGCCAGGCAGCATCGGTGTAGAAAAGGAATAGGTGACGTTTCTGGTTGAGACCCTTCTTCAGACTTCAGTCTCGATCCGAAAAACGTCATTTATCTATGTTCCCCCTGTCTGACCCGCTGTGTTACTCCAGCGTTTTGTGCTCATCATTAGAAAAATCCATGGATAGAGGAACTGCAGATCACGATTTGTGGATATCTCCTGAATGCAAATTTGTTTTAGTTTCAACAATAATTGACTACATTTTTAAATGCCTTCCAAAAAATGACACTGAGTGCTGGAGTGACTGAGCGGGTCAGGCAGCAACTCGGGAGAACACGGACAGGCGACGTTTCGGGCCATGACCCTTGAGCCACAACCTGAAACCGGCCATATTTTTCCAGTTACTCTGGTTTCCTCCCACATTCTAATGAGGTACTAGATTGTCGGTCAATGGGCCCTCTATAAATTGCCACTAAAGTGTAGGGAGTGGATGAGAAAGTGGGGTAGAAACATAGAAACATAGAAAATAGGTGCAGGAGTAGGCCATTCGGCCCTTCGAGCCTGCACCGCCATTCAATAGGATCATGGCTGATCATCCAACTCAGTATCCCGTACCTGCCTTCTCTCCATACCCCGTGATCCCTTTAGCCACAAGGGCCACATCTAACACCCTCTTAAATATAGCCAATGAACTGTGGCCTCAACTACCTTCTGTGGCAGAGAATTCCAGAGATTCGCCACTCTCTGTGTGAAAATTTTTTTTCTCATCTCGGTCCTAAAAGATTTCCCCCTTATCCTTAAACTGTGACCCCTTGTCCTGGACTTCCCCAACATCGGGAACAATCTTCCTGCATCTAGCCTGTCCAACCCCTTAAGAATTTTGTAAGTTTCTATAAGATCCCCCCTCAATCTTCTAAATTCTAGCGAGTACAAGCCGAGTCTATCCAGTCTTTCTTCCTATGAAAGCATGGAACTTAGTGTACTTAATGTCAACAGGTGATCGACGGTTGGCAGGGCATGTTCCCCTGCTGTATCTCTACAGTAAACTTAAACTAAAATTAAACTCAGAAAGTAAATCATAGAAATGAGTGCAACAGCTATTAATACTTGGTAATGTAGGATTACAGTTCTCTGTAACAGTAGCAGGTTGAAATATTCACTACAGGGTAGTATATCTGAATGATGATCAACGTGGCTAAATATATAAAGGGAAATCGAGGAGCTAAAATTAATCTTACATATGAAGGCAATGTGAGCATTGCATCAGCGATCTATTCATTTCAAGCAGTATTTCTTCCCACTGAATTTAATGGAACTGACCATTGGACAGTGTATATAAAGGTTCATTACTACACCTGACCAACCCTGGCTGAATATGAATTTTCTTGCCAGTAACGTTAATATTAGTTGGCAGTTTTAGTTTTGAGATACAGTGGAAAGAGGCCCTTTGGCCGGCCGAGTCCGCACCAGTATGTAATCACACATACACTAGCACTGTCCCGCATACTAGGAGCAATTTACAGGACCGCAGGTCTTTGGGATGTGGGAGGAAACCAGAGCAGCAGGAGAAAACCCACGCGGTCACGGGGAGAAGGTACAATCTCTGTACGGACAACGCCCATGGTCAGGATTGAACCGGGGTCTCTGGCGCTGTGAGGCAGCAACTCTACCGCTGCGCCACCATCATAATCCATATCCCATATTCCCCGCACTTCCACATGCCTATCTAAAAGCCTCTGAAACGCTACTTTAATATCTGCCTCCACCAGGGGCGGAAAACCCGGGGGGGGGGGGGGGGGGGGCAGGGGGGACACGGCCCCCCCATGTTTTGAGAGGTGGGGGACATCCCCCCCAAGTTTTTGTGATCCCGATTTTAAAATCTCCGCTTTTAGCGCTGGATTGAGCCTCCGAAACCTCGCATGTGTGTGTGAGTGTGCGCATGCACGCGTGGCCACCAAAAAATTGTGTTCCCCGTCCCCTCCATGTTTTGATAGCGAGTTCCGCCCTTGGCCTCCACCACCACCCCTGGCAATGTGTTCCAAGCCCCCACCACCTGCAGTGTATAAAAAACTTGCCCCCCTCACCTTATAGCGATGCCCTCTAGTGTTGGGCATTAAAGCAATTCTGACTGTCCATCCTATTCAGGAAAACACTTTTATATAATGCCAATGAGATCGGTAAATGGCCTAAAAGCTGTTGTTGATTGTGCAACCCTCCACTCGCGCTGTGTCCACAGAAAGCTTGTGGTTTCTGCTCATTATTATTGACGTCTGAAGAAGGGTCTCGACCCGAAACGTCACCCATTCATTCACACCAGAGATGCTGCCTGTCCCACTGAGTTACTCCAGCATTTTCTCTCGAACCTTCGGTTTAAACCAGCATCTGCAGTTCCTTCTGACACTGCGATCAGTTTCTAACGTTATTTTATTGAGATGCAGCCTGGAGGTTTGCTGGGCATTGTAATTGCCCACAAGAACATCACAAGAGCAGCAAGCTCACAGAATTTTAAATTCCTCACATTCTTACCAAACCCCTGCGTAATACGTGATGTGCCGAGAGACTGAATTAGCAAAGGTAAGGGAATCGAGAACCAGAGAGCATAGGTTTAAGGTGAGGGGGAAAAGATTTAATAGATTTAATGTAACTTTTTTGCATAAAGAGTAGTGAGTGTATGGAACGAGCTGCCAGAGGAGGTAGTTGAGGCAGAGAGACTATCGCAATGTTTAGACAGGTACATGGATAGGACAGGTTTCGAGGCCAAGTGCGGGCAGGTGGGACCAGTGTAGACGGGACATGTTGGTCGATGTGGACACGTTGGGCTGAAGGGCCTGTTTCCACGCTGTATCACATCTTTACTTGGTCGGGAAACTGAACTGTCTGTTTTAAATCACAAGCCGAATCTTTATCAGTGTATTGAAGGTTCTTGTGAAGTTAAAAGCATGGATTGCGTTTTGTGAAGCCCATAGCTGTAGAAATTCTACAGTTTGCTGTTTCCCTGCACGTGGCCATCAGCGCCCAGCTACCACGCCCGCCAGCGCCCCTTGTGGATGAAGCCGCCACCCTTAGTTTGTACAAAAGTGTGGAGATTGTCGAAACTGCGTCACGGAAGAATCAATGTTAATAATATGTAGATTGCCCTAAAATGTCACCCCTCTCTCTGAAACACCTTTGCAGCCTGAAGAAGGTTCCGGAAGTTCCAGTCCGGGGGGAGTCGCTAAAAGTGAGGCCAATCGCAACAGCTGTGGAGGAGCACCATCAGGAGGAGGGGGGGGCCTGATGGATGAGATGAATAAGCTGCTGGCAAGACGGTAGGTGTTGCACCCACGGCCATGACACCCTAATCCACTAGGCCCGACACACACAACATCACATTGGAGGAGGAACAGCACCTCATATATCACTTGTGTATGAAGTAACTGGTTTAAACCAAAGATAGTCATTTCTTCAATTCATTCAATTCATTCTTCACCTTTCACCCCACCAGCCGTCACATACAACAAGTAATCCTCCGTCAGTTTCGCCACCTCCAACGTGACCCCACCACTCGCCACATCTTCCCATCTCCCCCCATATCTGCCTTCCGCAAAGACCGCTCCCTCCGTAACTCCCTTGTCCATTCTTCCCTTCCCGCTCGTTCCACCCCCTCCCCGGGCACTTACCCTTGCAACCGCAAGAGATGCAACACTTGTCCCTTTACCTCCCCCCTCGACTCCGTTTACCCAAGCAATCTTCGAGGTTCATTCTTCCAACCTCATCTACTGAGCCTAGATGAAGCAGATCTATATCGTGAGACCCGGAACGTGGGCGATCGTTTCGCCGAACCTTCTCTCCAGGTCCCGCAATAACCAAGCTGACCTCCCGGTGTCCCTTTGACTCCGTCTCCGACCTCTCTGTCCTGGGCCTCCTTTTTGTGTCCAGCACCTCATATTCCGTTGGGGAGTCTGATAGACATCGAATTCTCCCAATTTTGTTAGTCCTTGCTGTCTCCTCCCCTTCCTCAGTTCCCCTGCTGTCTCCTGTAACTTCGGGCTTGTCCCCGCCCACCCCCCCGCCCCCGATCAGTCTGAAGAAGGGCAGCTGAGCATTTTTGTGTAATCTTCAATTGGAGAGAAGGAATGGGTGACCCAGAACGTCACCCGGGTTGAGACCCTCCCTTTCAGTTACCCCAACCCCAAACATCACCTATTCCTTCTTCAGACCCCAAACATCACCTATTCCTTTTCCCCAGAGGTGCCGTCTGACCCGCTGGATTACTCCAGCTTTTTGTGTCTGTCTTCGATTTGAACCAGCATCTGCAGTTCCTTCCCATTCATATATCTCTTGGGCTGCTTACAACCCAATGGTATGATGATTGATTTATCTAATCTCAAGTAACTCCTACATTCCTCCACCCACCATCCGGGTTGTCCAACCAGTTCTACTGGCCGCACCCTTGTATACCTCGTGTTATCTCACCTTCCCAGCCAACAATGGGCCATTCATTATCTGCTCCACCCTTCTCTTGCCTCCAGGGTACTTTCACACGCCTCGCCTCTAGTTTCAGTCTGATGGACTTTGATTTCGACCCAGAACATCACTTGCTCCTTTCCGCCAGAGATGCTGCCTGACCCGCTAAGTGACTCCAGCTTTTTGTCTTTCTTTGGTATAAACCAAAGATCCTATAGATAGACCACTCCTTCTAAATGCAATGGGCTGGCATGTAGTACGCAACGGAGCGGAACGTGGGCCTTTTTTTCATCCATTTCAGTAACCCGACCCGACCCGACCTGACCTGACCTGACCCGCAGTGTAATCAACGTTGCAGGGGAACAGTTTGTGTTAATAAATTATAATTCTGAAAATGAGGAGAAGATTTTTCCCAAATAACTTTTATTTTTACGAGGATGTTTCCGTAACCGGCTTCCGTCTCCGCACTAGTATCTTTGCTCCGCTACGGGATCTTTGGTGCGGAGACGAAAGCCGGTTACGGAAATGGGGCCGAAAATTACCCACGAATCTGCCCATGACCGTACCACGACTTTTTCATCGAGTGGACCATCTTGCTCGCTATAGGATCTTTGGTATAAACCAGCATCTGCAGTTCTTTCGTAAACTTAAACCTACGCTTATACAGCAGCAAAATATCATCTGTTTCACTTGCATCACATAAGTGGCTTGTGTTGAATAAATCATTGGGATACAATATCAAGGAGCAATGCGGAATATTTACATCCAAGACGTACTGGACACCAGTATAGAGCAGGCACATCGCCTCATACACCTGTTTGATTGGCAGCATTTTTGTAATAATGTGCTCGTTTAATTAAAACCAAAGCCTGATTTGCACGCTGGTAGTTTTTAAATAATGAGCTCAAATTTACACCTGCGGCCTAGTCAGGTAAATGTTTAATTGACGTGTTTTTGAGAGAGGCGCAGCTTTTCAAGAACGTAACCCCGTGTAAAACTCGAGGTGCCTGTGCGATATGAGGAGTAGTCGGTTCGGCTAAAACGGATAACACGGCAAGGCTCTACTATCAATAGTTGCAGGAACATCGGTGGTGGACCTGTATCACTGTTTGAAATTAAAATGGCTGACACCGTGGTGTAACATTGGGCACTTGACATGTTGTAGACACACAGCTAATTGCATCATTGCGGGCAGCAATTTGTGTGGTTGTGAACCTGACCCTGGGCACTATACACACAACTGGCACCGACCATTGTTTTCAGCATTCATAGAAACATAGAAACATAGAAATTAGGTGCAGGAGTAGGCCATTCGGCCCTTCGAGCCTGCACCGCCATTTAATATGATCATGGCTGATCATCCAACTCAGTATCCCGTACCTGCCTTCTCTCCATACCCTCTGATCCCCTTGGCCACAAGGGCCACATCTAACTCCCTCTAAATATAGCCAATGAACTGGCCTCAGCTACCCTCTGTGGCAGAGAGTTCCAGAGATTCACCACTCTCTGTGTGAAAAAAGTTCTCCTCATCTCGGTTTTAAAGGATTTCCCCCTTATCCTTAAGCTGTGACCCCTTGTCCTGGACTTCCCCAACATCGGGAACAATCTTCCTGCATCTAGCCTGTCCAACCCCTTAAGAATGTTGTAAGTTTCTATAAGATCCCCTCTCAATCTCCTAAATTCTAGAGAGTATAAACCAAGTCTATCCAGTCTTTCTTCATAAGACAGTCCTGACATCCCAGGAATCAGTCTGGTGAACCTTCTCTGCACTCCCTCTATGGCAATAATGTCCTTCCTCAGATTTGTAGACCAAAACTGCACGCAATACTCCAGGTGTGGTCTCACCAAGACCCTGTACAACTGCAGTAGAACCTCCCTGCTCCTATACTCAAATCCTCTTGCTATGAAAGCCAACATACCATTCGCTTTCTTTACTGCCTGCTGCACCTGCATGCCTACCTTCAATGACTGGTGTACCATGACACCCAGGTCTCGCTGCATCTCCCCCTTTCCCAATCGGCCACCGTTTAGATAATAATCTGCTTTCCCGTTTTTGCCAAATAGACAATAGACAATAGTTACAGGAGTAGGCCACTCGGCCCTTCGAGCCAGCACTGCCATTCACTGTGATCATGGCTGATCATCCCCAATCAGTACCCTGTCTCCCCATATCCCTTGACTCTGCAATCTTTAAGAGCTCTATCTAATGGCCCCGTCCCACGGTACGAGTTCATTCCAAGAGCTCTCCCGAGTTTTAAAAAAAATCAAACTCCTGGTAAGCACGGAGAATGAACGTGGCGGGTACGTCGGAGCTCGGGGACGTCTGTTAGCAGCTCGTAACGCTAACGGCAGGTACTCAGGAAGACTCGCTAACGGCAGGTAAGCTCAGGAAGACTCGTGAAGATGTTGAAAAATGTCCACGAGAGCCCCGAGTACCGACGAGAGGCCATTACCGTAATTCTCCGAGTTCGAATCAGGGCAAACTCGGGGGAGCTCTTGGAATGAACTTGTATTGTGGGACAGGGCTTTAACTCTCTCTTGAAAGCATCCAGAGAATCGGCCTCCACTACCTTCTGAGGCAGAGAATTCCACAGATTCACAGCGCTCTGGGTGACTCGGAAGGTTTTCCTTGCGTATCCATGTTTTGCCAGACTCTCACACTACCCTGTTAAATTTTGCAACAGAACCACGTCAACCCTGGGCACAGGAACACACGTTCCGTTGCCAGGCCACGGGTTTGATTTCTTCACCTCTACTCTCCTTCACCCAGCTTTCCAATTAATTCCTGAAGATTTGTTGCAGACGTATGCCTCTTACTGATCTCTCAGTGACAGGAAAGTTAAAGAGGGGCCTAGCATTGGTAAAAGCCAGCCAGGTAACTTCCTTACCTGCACAGCTTCTGGTTCCTTACAGATCTCTTCCAACTTAAAGAAAAATTGGTAAATTGCTTGGTGTCAATTGCCCCAAGTGTGTAGAGATTGGGTGAGAAAGTGATATAGTTCATAGGATAGGAGCAGAATTAGGCTATTAGGCCCATCAAATCTACTCCACCATTCAATCATGGCAGATCTATCTCTCCCTCTCAACCCCATTCTCCTGCCTTCTCCCCATAGCCCCTGACACCCGTACTAATCAAGTCAATCTCTGCCTTACCCAATACCCAAATGACTTGGTCTCCACAACCAACTGTCGTTACAGAGTTTGCACGTTCTCCCCGTGACCTGCGCGGGTTTTCTCCGAGATCTTCGGTTTCCTCCCACACTCCAAATACATACAGGTTTGTAGGTTAATTGACGTGGTGTAAATGTAAATTGTCCCTGGTGTGTGTCGGATATTGTTCGTGTGCGGGGATCGCTGGTCGGTGCGGACTCGGTGGGCCGAAGGGCCTGGTTCCATGCTGTATCTCTAACCTAAGCATGGGGGTATGGAGAGAAGGCAGGTACAGGATACTGAGTTGGATGATCATATTGAATGGCAGTGCAGGCTCGCAGGGCGTGATGGCCTACTCCTGCATCTAATTTCTATGTTTCTATGTCTATGTTTCTAAACTAAACTAAAGATCTTAAGAGTAAATGGTTTCTTTTAAAGCTACAGATATGTAAATCTAAAACGAATAAAGAACGGAAAACTCAGTAGGTCAGGCCAGAGGCATGGGAAGAGATAGGGTCGATGAGTTATGTTAGTGAGCTCTCATTATAACCGATTGTAAGAGTGATGGAACACCAATCCAGGAGAGAAATTTGCAAAATATATTGAAGGGGGTGATGCGTTGGAACGAACAACAAAATCTGCCCGCATTTCTTGCCAGTGCTGAGTCATATTCTCGAAGAAAACGCAACAGGTCTCCAGATAGTGTTCAAAGTGGTGGGCCGAGGGCATTTCTATTCAGAAACACAGTCATGTTTTTGAGCAGTGGAAGATGCACGACTGCACAATGTTTCAGCAAGATGAATTATTATAACCGCTGCACACGGACTAAACTATATTCTTTTCTCTTCTCTTTATTCAGGAGGAAAGCTGCCCAACAAACCGATAAACCAAGTGACAAAAAAGAAGAGGATAGCCAGAATGTGTGTAATCAGTTTTTAAGATCGATTGTATTCGCAACCTCGTAACACCACACAACATGGAGACAGGCCCTTTGGACAACCAAGTCATCACCAACCATCAAGTGCCCCCATTCATGCTCAGAGAATGATACAGTGTGAAAACAAGCCCTTCGGCCCAACTTGCCCACCCTAGCCAACATGTCCCATCTACACTAGCCCCACCCGCCAGCGTTTGCCCCATATCCCTCTAAACCTGTCCACTCTATGTGCCTGTCTAAATGTTTCTTAGACATTGCGATAGTGCCTGCCTCAACCACCTCCTCCAGCAGCTCGTTCCATACACCTACCACCCTTTATGTGAAAGCATTACCCCTCAGGTCCCTAGTTAATCATTCCCCCCTCTTATCTTTAACCCGTGTCCTCTGTTTCTCGATCTCCCTTACTCTGGGCAAAACACTCTGTGCATCCGCCTGATCTGCTCCTCTCATGCTTTGGGCGAGTCCAGAACCGGGGGCCACAGTCTAAGAATAAAGGGGAGGCCATTTAAAACTGAGATGAAAGAGAAATCTTTTCACCCAGAGAGTTGTGAATTTGTGGAATTCTCTGCCAATTCACTGGATGGATTTAAAAGAGAGTTAAGGGCCTGTCCCACTTGGGCGTCATTTGCGCGTCGTTTACGTGACATCACTCACGCGTCACGACGCAAGACGCGCGTGTCGTGACGCACACGTGCTGCGCGCATGATGCGTGGTGATGTAGGCAGTGATGCGTGATCGCGCGCGGCGCCCCAGGATTTTGGGATGCACAAAATCTTTGCGCCCCATCTGCGTGACGTGCAAATGATGCCCGTGGCCTACTCCTGCATCTATTGTCTATTGTCTATTCGGAGTCAGAGGATATGGGGAGAAGGCAGGAACCGGGTACTGATTGGGGATGATCAGCCATGATCACATTGAATGGCGGTGCTGGCTCGAAGGGCCAAATGGCCTCCTCCCGCATCTATTTTCTATGTTCTATGATTCTATACACTAATATAAGATCACCCCTCATCCTCTTGCGCTCCAAGGAATAAAGTCCTAGCCTGCCCAAACTCTCCCTATAGCTCAGATCCTCCAGCCTTCATCCGACATTCATCCACATTTTGTAACATTCTTTCCACATTCCCATCAACCTGCACCCAGACTCTTCCTCTCACCTACACTAACGGGCAGAGGAATCCCACATTGGGCACAAAGAGGACGTGCAAACTCCACACAGATAGTGGCTGAGGTCAGGATTGAACCTGACTGTTGATCTGTGAGGAGCAGTTCTACTAACCGCGGCACCATGCTGTGCCTGTCATAGTTAATTGTATCTGAGTAAGTGAATGTTGCAACTATGAAGGCATAGAATATAGAGCAGTGGAGCACCGGAACAGGCCCTTCAGCCCACAATGTCTGTGCTGTACATGGTGCCAAGTTAAACTGATCCCATCTCCCTGTACATGATCCATATCCCTCTATTCTCTGTACTTCCACATGTCTATCTAAAAGCCTCTTAAATACCACAATCGTATCTGCCTCCACCACCACCCCTGGCAATGTGCTCCAGGCCCCCACCACCCTCTGTGTATAAAAGACTTGCCCCGAATATCTCCATTAAACTTTCCCTCTTCACCTTACAGCGATGCCCTCTAATGTTGGACATTTCAACCCTGGGGAAAAAGGTTCTGACTGTCTGCCATATCTACGCATCTCATCATTTGATATAATTCTATCAAGTCTTCCCTCAAACCCTGACGTTCCAGACAATTGTATTTCTGCATTCTTGACTTGTTCTGGTAGCACTGTCATCTGTAATTGACAATGGAGGACATATTACCACACAATGGTTGAGAATGCTCTTAAATGACATTGCATGTTAAAAAGTGGAATAACGGAGGATTATTGTTAATTCAAGGACAGTGATAATTGGTCATTACATAGAAACATAGAAAATAGGCGCAGGAGTAGGCCATTCCGCCCTTCGAGCCAGCACCGCCATTCAATATGATCATGGCTGATCATCAACAATCAGTACCCCGTTCCTGCCTTCTCCCACATCCCTTGATTCCCTTAACCTGAAGAGCTAAATCTAACCCTCTGTTTAAAACAACCAATGAGTTGGCCTCCACTGCCTTCTGAGGCAGAGAATTCCACAAATTCACAACTCCCTGGGTAACAAAGTTTTTCCTCATCTCAGTCCTAAATGGCATACCCCTTATTCTTACACTGTGACCCCTGGTTCTGGACTCCCTCAACATCGGGAACATTTTTCCTGCATCTAGCCTGTCCGATCCCTTAAGAATTTTATCTGTTTCTATAAGATACCCTCTCATCCTTCTGAATTCCAGTGAAATCAATCCTAGTCGACCCATTCTTTCATCATATGTCAGTCCCGCCATCCCGGGAATTAACCTGGTGAGCATACGCTGCACCCCCTCAATAGCAAGAATGTCCTTCCTCAAATTAGGAGGCCAAAACTGCACACAATACTCCAGGTGTGGTCTCACCGGGGCCCTGTACAACTGCAGTAGGGACTCCTTGCTCCTAAACTCAAATCCTCTCGCAATGAAGGTCAACATAATATTAGCTTTCTTTGCTGCCTGCTGTACCTACATGCTTACTTTCAGTGACTGATGTACAAGGACACCCAGGTCTCGTTGCACCTCCCGTTTTCCTAATACCATTACTACCATTATTTTATGCAGGAGGACACAAGCCTCTCACCTTCATCCAATTCACGAGGACCCGGTTTGCAGAATTCAACAGGTAAAGTCAATAATCTATCTTCCTCGAACTTTAAGGCATATTGATAACTTGAAGGGTAGGATGTCACAAGCCTTTTGCAAATGTTGCACTTACAGAATCAGTACAGATTTTGCTGGGGAATTACGTGTGGCTGCACCAGTTGTGTTTAGTTTACTGTCACGTGTACCGAGGTACAGTGAAAATATGAAAAATGTTGCGTGCTAACCAGTCAGTAGAAAGGCTACATGTGATTACAATCGAGCTGTCCACAGTGTACAGATACAGGATAAAGGGAATTATGTTTCATGCAAGATAAAGTCCAACGTGAGGTATAAATATAGTCGATGGAAGTGAGGTTGGTTTGTGTGATGGTCTGGGCTGCGTCTACAATTCTCTGCAATTTTTTGTTGTCTTGGACGGAGCTGTTCCCAAACCAAGTTGCGATGCATCCTGATCAAATGCTTTCTACGGCACATCTGTAGAAGTTGGTAAGAGATGTTGAGAAGCTCGCAACTGTGTCCAGACGGCAGAGTAAAGGGCACGAGGTAATTTAAAAAAAAATCAAACTCGTGGTAAGCACGTAGAATGTACGTAGCGGGTACGTCGGGGCTCGGGGACGTCTCTTATCGGCTCGTAACGCTAACGGCAGGTACTCGGGAAACGCGGTAAGCTCGTGAAGACACGTGAAGATTTTTCAACATGTGAAAAATGTCCACGAGAGCCCCGAGTACCTACGAGCGGCCATTACCGTAAATCTCCGAGTTCGAATCAGGGGAGACTCGGGAGAATTTTGAATTAGCTCGTACAGTGGGACAGGCCCTTTAGCCGCAGTGCTGAAGGTGTACACTAATGAGCAACGTATCGTTTACTCGTGACAATGGCCGACGCATGTCTCCTTTCGAACTTTGTTGATCAGTAGTTACTCATTTTGGTGTTTTGTGCAGGACACGGAGTGCAGGAGTTGCTCTTGTATGTAAAATACCAGAACTCGGTGAAAGCCTTGAGAATGTCCCCATTACTGATCTGCTGTCAACTGTGAGAGAAACTAGCAGGGCCACGGAAATAAGGGAAAATTCACAACTCTGAAGCCATGTAACAAACAATGACACGAAGTGCCGGAATAACTCAGTAGCTCAGACAGCACCACGTCCCGCAGTTACTCCAGCACTTTGTGTCTTCTTTTGTAACCCAGCATCTGCAGTTTCTCATTTAGAAACATAAAAACATATAAAATAGGTGCCATTTGGCCCATCAAGCCAGCACCGCCATTCATTGTGATCATGGCTGATCGTCCCCAATCAATAACCCGTGCCTGCCTTCTCCCCATATCCCTTGATTCCACTGGCCCCTAGAGCTCTATCTAACTCTCTCCAGTGATTTGGCCTCCACTGCCCTCTGTGGCAGGGAATTCCACAAATTCACAACTCTCTGGGTGAAAACGTTTTTTCTCACCTCAGTCTTAAATGGCCTCCCCTTTATTCTAAGACTGTGACCCCTGATTCTGAACTTGCCCAACATTGGGAACATTTTTCCTGCATCTAGCTTGTCCAGTCCTTTTATAATTTTATATGTTTCTATAACATTCCCCCTCATCCTTCTAAACTCCAGTGAATACAAGCCTAGTCTTTTCAATCTTTCCTCGTATGACAGTCCCGCCATCCCAGGGATCAATCTCGTGAACCTACGCTGCACTGCTTCAATCACAAGGATGTCCTTCCTCAAATTAGGAGACCAAAACTGTACGCAATACTCCAGATGTGGTCTCACCAGATCCCTATACAACTGCAGAAGAACCTCTTTACTCCTATACTGAAATCCTCTTGTAATGAAGGCCAACATTCCATTAGCTTTCTTCACTGCCTGCTGTACCTGCACGCCAACTTTCAGTGACTGGTGTACAAGGACACCTCGCTCCCCCTTACCTCACCTAACCCCATTGAGATAATAATCTGCCCCCTTGTTTTTGCTGCCAAAGTGGATGACCTTACATTTATCTATATTATACTGCATCTGCCACGCATCTGCCCACTCACTCAACCTGTCCAGGTCACCCTGCAACTTCCTAACACCCTCTTCACAGTTCACACTGCCACCCAGCTTTGTGTCATCCGCAAACTTGCTCGTGTTGCTCCTAATTCCCTCTTCCAAATCATTAATATATATGGTAAACAGTTGCGGCCCCAACACCGAGCCTTGCGGCACTCCACTCGCCACTGACTGCCGTTTCTACTCTCTTGTTGATTTCTGCTATGCTTTGGTGGATATATTAATTATTGAGATGAGTAAGAGTCTCTTTTGGACTTTCGTTGGTAATCTTCACGCTATTTACATGTGTCATCTAAAGTTTCCAGCAATGTGCTGCCCTTTGCATTTTCTATATTGAGTTGCATGTACTGACTGCTGCCAGCGCCCAAACCCATTGACCACCTTTGGCTTCATGTGCAGTTTTGTTGACTTTGCATTGAGCTTCAGAAAGTAGGTCGTTTATGATTCACTGGATCAGGCATGGAAATCGCTATCAAAATATGGAGGGGACCGGGGGACGGGGGGGGCACACAATTTATTGGCAGGCGCACGCGCATGCACACACACACACACACACACACGAGGCTTCGGAGGCTCATTCCAGCGCTAAATGCAGCTCAACTCTGCCTGTCTTGCAGTCGCCGGGTTAACCTACAGCCCTGCCTGGACTGACGGGACACCGGCGCTGCTTCTCCGCACTGGCTGTAAACCTGGGCCACATTTCCCGCAAGTCCAGGGAGGGCTGTAGGTTAACCTGGCGGGACATGCAGAGTTGAGCTGGACTTAGCGCTGCTTCTCTGCGCTGGCTGCGGGCCTGGGGGCACCGCTCCCGTCTGACTCCGGACGTCTCTGGCCACCCCCGGGTGTTGTGGGGGGGGGGCCACTCGGATGAGGACGGGACAGCGCCGGAGAGCCGGAATCGATCCTGGCTGTGGATGAGGCGCAGGTCTGTGCCGCCCCCATTGCCTGCTGACCGACGTCCCTCTTGTCCAATCGGCGCCCTCGATCAGCAGTCCCACCCCCACGGTCTCGCAGAAAGCGGAGATTTCACCGGGTTTTAAAATCCGGATTACAAAAAATGGGGGGGGGCAACTGTCCCCCCCACCTCTCACAAAACAGGGGAGGGGTCCCACCTGCCTCCCCCAGGATTTCCAGTGACTGGATATTGCTTCAGATGCAACAGTTCAGTTGTGAGGGAAATAGATACAGGAGTAGGCCATTCGGCCCTTCGAGCCAGTGGAGGAGGCTAATAGGGTTGTATATAAAATTATGGGGTGCATTTATAGGTTGGACTGCAGGAAACCTGTCTCCAAATGACAGGTAGGTAAATCTAGACAATATAGATTAGTCTAGTTTAGACACACACAGAATGCTAGCGTAATTCAAAGGGTGAGGCAGCATCTCTGGAGAGAAGTATTAGGTGAATGCTTTTGGGTTGGGACCCTTCTTCAGACTGAAGGTAGAGGTAGGGTGGGGTGAATGTACATACAGACAGCACCCGTAGTCAGGATCGAACCCGGGTCTCTGGCGCTGTGAGGCAGCAACTCTACCGCTGCACCACCGTGCCGCCCCAAACATAGCGGACATGGATATAGGGTAAAGGTGGAAGAGATTTAGAGGGAATATGAGAGGGACCTTCTTCACGCAGAGAGTGGTAAGTACCTGGAATGTGCTGCCTGAGAGAATGGTGTGGGAGTCAGGTCGCTGACAGCTTGTAAGAAATGTCAAAAACATTTGAATTAACTCGGCATAGAGGAAGGACTATTGGTTTAAGAAGGAACTGCAGATGCTGGAAAATCGAAGGTAGACAAAAGTGCTGGAGAAACTCAGCGGGTGCAGCAGCAGCATCTATGGAGCGAAGGAAATAGGCAACGTTTCGGCCCGAAACGTTGCCTATTTCCTTCGCTCCGTAGATGCTGCTGCACCCGCTGAGTTTTTCTCCAGCACTTTTGCCTACCATAGAGGACTATGGACCAAGTCTAGGGTGATGCAATTAATATGGAAAGGTGGCAACGGGATAGCATAGATGATTTGGGCCGAATGGCCGACTGCCATGCAGTGCAATTCTATTGCTCTTCGACAATATTACTTTTGTACTTTTCTATACCGTCAGAAATCAAAGCGTTCTCTGGCTATGATCTGATGGCCAGTGTATTTATGGGACTGTGAAAGTTGTTAATGTGAGGAGAAATACATTTTCTATCACCTACAAAACTTCTATTTAACTTGCATTTAACCAATAATTGTTTTGTTTTTTTGGAAAAATAAAACACAAATAATTAAAATTTTGAAACAAACAAAATAGCAGGGCAAATATAACAACCTATGTGTTAGTAAGGAACTGCAGATGTTGGTTTAAACCGAAGATAGACACAAACATCTGGAGAAACACAGCGAGTCAGACAGCTTCTCTGGAGAAAAGGAATAACCTATGTTTGCTGATGGAGCTGTATAAAATTATGGGGAGTGGACTGCAGGAAACCTTTCTCCATATGAGAGGCAGATAAAACTGGATGACATCATTTAGATTAGTTTAGAGATACAGTGTTGAAACAGGCACTTTGGCGCACCGAATCCACACTGATCATGAGTGATTACCATGGCTTGGTAGAGGTTCCAACATCATGTAATGAATGTTTTGATGGGGATTGTCAAATCTAATAATATCTCTTGGCTGTATTTAGACTTTGTGGACAAGCTTTTCCCTTTGAGAATAAGGAAGATTCAAACAAGAGGACATGACTTCACAATTAAGGGACAGAAGTTTAGGGGTAACATGAGGGGGAACTTCTTTACTCAGAGAGTGGTGGCTGTGTGGAATGAGCTTCCAGTGGAAGTGGTGGAGGCAGGTTCTTTGGTATCATTTAAAAATAAATTGGATAGGCATATGGATGAGAAGGGAATGGAGGGTTACGGTATGAGTGCAGGCAGGTGGGACTAAGGGAAAATAATTGTTCGGCACGGACCTGTAGGGCCGAGATGGCCTGTTTCCGTGCTGTAATTGTTATATGGTTATATGGTTTAGAGATACAGCGCAGACACAGGCCCTTTCGGGGCCTGTTTGGCCAGCAATCCCTGTACATTAACACCATCCTATACCCACTAGGATCTTCCTCAATCTTTTTCATTCAAAGAAATTGGACGCATCCCAACAATGCTGCTTGAGGAAGATCCTGAAGACTAGCTACAGAAACCAGGTCTCAAACGAGGAGATCTACCGTGAAACTGCAACAAAGCCCCTGAGCCAGGACATTTGCAGGACATGTACTTTGAGTGTCACCAGAAGGAGCACTTAAGATAGCAATGACCTGGCAAGCTGACGGAAGAAGGAAAAGAGGCCGACCAAAACTCACATGGAGGCGAACATTTCAGAAGGATTTGGAAGCCCGGGACGCAAGCCTATCGAGGGTGGAAGACGTCGCACATAACCGAATGGAAACGTAGAAACATAGAAAATAGGTGCAGGAGTAGGCCATAGAATAGAATGGCCAAAGCTTGCTGCCCAATGCACTCAACAGTGTGGGAGAAACTAAATCCATGTAAGTCTAAAGGGCCTGTCCCACTGTACGAGTTAATTCAAGAGTTCTCCCGAGTTAAAAAAAAAAATCAAACTCGTGGTAAGTACGTAGAATGTACGTAGTGGGTACGTCGGAGCTCGGGGACGCCTCCCAGCGTCTCGTAACGCTAACGGCAGGTACTTGGCAAACGCGGTAAGCTCGTGAAGAATTTTCAACACGTTGAAAAATGTCCACGAGAGCCCCGAGTACCTACGAGCGGCCATTACCGTAATTCTCCGAGTTCGAATCAAGGGGAAACTCGGGAGAACTCTTGAATTACCTCGTACAGTGGGACAGCCCCATAGCACCCACTAGGGCCATTTTTTTTTTTTTTACATTTACCAAACCAATTAACCTACATACCTGTACGTCTTTGGAGTGTGGGAGAAAACCGAAGATCTCTGTGAAAACCCACGCCGGTCACGGGGAGAACGTACAAACCCTGTAGAGACCATGCACCCGTAGTCGGGATTGAACCCAGGTCTCCGGCGCTGCATTCGCTCTAAGCCAGCAACGCAACTCTACCGCTGCGCCACCGTGCCACCCTACATTAAAAAATGTAATAATGTTTACTTATTAAAAAATCTAAGGAACGTCAAAGGAGCAGAGTTTGGCCATTCTGCCCATCAAGTCTACTCCGCCATTCAATTGTGGCTGATCTATCTCTCCCTCTCAACCCCATTCTCCTGCCTTCTCCCCTTAACCCCCTGACACCCGTACTAATCCAGAATCTGTCAATCTCCGCCTTGAAATAGCCCAACATTGGGAACATTTTTCCTGCGTCCAGCTTGTCCAGTCCTTCTATAATTTGATATGTTTCTATAAGATGTGTAACTGAAGGAGCATGACCTGCAAGGCAGTGGAGCAAATGCTGGAAGAAAGGATTGGACTGGTTAGTTTAGTTCTCAATCCCCGTAGACATGATGGATGGTCCTGTTGGCCTCCCTCTGTGTCCCTACTTCTGCTACCTCTGGAACATGGGTAAGTGTGGGCTCTGGCTGGAGGTGTGGTTGATGTTTCTTATAGAAACATATACAATTATAAAAGGACTGGACAAGCTAGATGCAGGAAAAATGTTCCCAATGTTGGGCGAGTCCAGAACCAGGGGGCACAGTTTTAGAATAAAGGGGAAGTCATTTAAGACCGAGGTGAGAAAAAAATTTTTCACCCAGAGAGTTGTTTATTTGTGGAATTCCCCGCCACAGAGGGCAGTGGAGGCCAAATCACTGGATGGATTGAAGAGAGAGTTAGATAGAGCTCTAGGGGCTAGTAGAGTCAGGGGATATGAGGAGAAGGCAGGCACGGGTTATTGATAGGGGACGATCAGCTATGATCACAATAATATGATATGATAAGATATGATATGCCATTTATTGTCACTATACATGTACAGTGAAACTGAAAGCTGCTCGTACTCAGTGCATACATACAATTTAGCACAAAAAAGAAGAAACAGAAAAACAAAAACAGAAGGGGGGGTGGGATGGGGGGGATAGGTGCACAATTTCTGCGGCGCTACATACATATATACATATATACAGATGGGAGTCCGGGTGTTGGGCGGTGTAGTCAGTGCATGTGTGAATTTGAATTAATAGTAGTTATAATTTTCGGAAAGCAACTATTCCTGAGTCTATTTGTCCTGGATTTGATGCACCTATAGCGCCTTCCAGAGGGCAGCAGGTCGAACAGTCCAAACGCAGGATGGGAGCTGTCCTTGATGATCTTCTTTGCCCTGCTAAGGCAGCGGGACGTGTAGATATCCATCAGGGAGGGGAGAGGGCAGCCAATGATCCTCTGCGCTGTCCTGGTTACCCTCTGAAGCCTCTCCCTGTCTGCCATGGTGCAGCTGCCATACCATGCTGTAATGCAGTATGTCAGCAGGCTCTCGATGGACGAGCGGTAGAAGGTCAGCAGCAGGTTAGAGTCCAGGTTGTGCTTCCTGAGGACCCTCAGGAAGTGCAGCCGCTGCTGAGCCTTCTTGATGACCGCTGTCGTGTTGTCTGTCCAGGAGATGTCAGCCGCGATATGGACGCCGAGAAACCGGAAGGTGTTGACCCTCTCCACACACTCGCCGTTGATGTGTAGGGGGGCTAAGTCGGTGCTGTGCCTCCTGAAGTCGACAATGAGCTCTTTTGTTTTCCTGGTGTTCAGAGCCAGGTTGTTTTCTGAGCACCAGGTTGTGAACTTCAGGACTTCCTCTCTGTAGGCTGCCTCGTCTCCCTTTGAAATAAGTCCGACTACAGTAGTGCTGTATGGCGCTGCTGGCTCGAAGGGCCGAATGGCCTCCTCCTGCACCTATTTTCTATGTTTCTATGATGAACATTCGCTGGATGAGCCGTCCTCCAACACACTGCGTGGAGCCGCGATGGAGCGGACCCCGGCAAGCGGCAGATGGGACCGCCAAGCTCGAGGATGGGCCCGGCAACCGACAGGAACAAAGCCCCACGGGCCACGTGCAGAGGAAGCCAGGAAGACTGGAGAGTCATGGAGGGAGCGGCTGGTGACAACAGACACAAGGAGGGCACCAGTAAGAGAGGTATCACCTCCAACACCTTGAGGGTCGGCTGCAGGAGGCACCTCCGGGACACAAAGGCGGTGGGCAGAGGAGAGGGACAGAAGGAAATGGGCCAAAAGGCTTCCTGTATCAGGGCCGCTCCAGGACTTAAAACATGTGGACGGACTGCACTTGGATCTGTTTGCATTTTCAGCTGTTTTTAATTTTAAATGGCACCAAAACTGCTGACATCCCCCTGATGCAGGAGCTTGATCGCCCCGACACGAGGGCCCAAACGCCACCGGCTACGGGAGTCAAGATCGTCCCGTCAACGGAAGGCTCAAGGCCCCGAACGCGGGGGAACAAAGAAGGGAAGAGATTGAACGTTTTTTCTGTCTTCCACCACAGTGAGGAATGTGGAGGAGTCACTGTGGTGGATGTTGATGTTAAAATGTATTTTGTGTGTCCTGTTGCTTTTTATTGGTATGACTGTACGGCAAATCAAATTCCTCGTATGTTGCAAAACATACTTGGCTAATACAGTATTACTATGATTCTGATGATGAACTATGGCCACTGAGCATCTGTGGCTGTTCAAAAGAATATCACTGTGCTGTGCCGACGTGACAATAAAGATCCAACATTGAATGATTCAACCATTGGGAACCCGGGCCAAAACATGCCACTTGATCAAAGTGCCATCCTGGTGAATTTTGGTATCCTACCCCAGTGAGAAAATTCTTGCAAGAGAAAAGAAGTAATAAGAGTTACTTGATGTGATCATTTGATATTTAGTTTAGTCTATTGTCACGTGTACCGAGGTACAGTGAAAAGCTCCTGTTCCGTGCGAAACACTCAGTGGAAAGACAATACATGATTAAAGCCCTGTCCCACTGTACTAGTTCATTCATTCTCCCATAGAAACATAGAAACATAGAAATTAGGTGCAGGAGTAGGCCATTCGGCCCTTCGAGCCTGCACCACCATTCAATATGATCATGGCTGATCATCCAACTCAGTATCCCGTACCTGCCTTCTCTCCATACCCCCTGATCCCCTTAGCCACAAGGGCCACATCTAACTCCCTCTTAAATATAGCCAATGAACTGGCCTCAACTACCCTCTGTGGCAGAGAGTTCCAGAGATTCACCACTCTCTGCGTTGAAAAAAGTTCTTCTCATCTCGGTTTTAAAGGATTTCCCCTTTATCCTTAAGCTGTGACCCCCTTGTCCTGGACTTCCCTAACATCGGGAACAATCTTCCTGCATCTAGCCTGTCCAACCCCTTAAGAATTTTGTAAGTTTCTATAAGATCCCCTCTCAATCTTCTAAATTCTAGAGAGTATAAACCAAGTCTATCCAGTTTTCTTCACCCCCTTTCTTCATAAGACAGTCCTGACATCCCAGGAATCAGTCTGGTGAACCTTCTCTGCACTCCCGCTATGGCATAATGTCCTTCCTCAGATTTGGAGACCAAAACTGTACGCAATACTCCAGGTATTACTCCTGCTCCCGAGTTTCCCCTGATTCGAACTTGGAGATTTAAGGTAATGGCCGCTCGCAGGGCTCTCGTGGACATTTTTTAACATGTTGAAAAATCTTCACGAGTCTTCCCGAGCTGACCGCGTTTCCCCGAGTACCTGCCGTTTGCGTTACGAGCCGCTAAGAGACGCCCACGAGCTCCGACGTACCCGCTACGTTCATTCTACGTGCTTACCACGAGTTGATTTTTTTTTTAAACTCGGGCGAACTCTTGAATGAACTCGTACAGTGGGACAGGGCTTTGACAAATGAGCCGTCCACAGTGTACAGATACATGATAAAGGGAATAACGTTTAGTGCAAGGTAAAGTCTAGTATAGTCAATGGTCTCCAATGAAATAACCATATAACAATTACAGCACGGAAACAGGCCATCTCGTCCCTATAAGTCCGTGCCGACAAGTTATTTTCCCTTAGTCCTACCTGCCTGCACTCATACCATAACCCTCCATTCCCTTCTCATCCATATGCCTATCCAATTTATTTTTAAATGATACCAATGAACCTGCCTCCACCACTTCCACTGGAAGCTCATGAGGTAGACAGTAGCTCAGGACCGCTCTATAGTTGGTGATGGGATGGTGCTGTTATTTGAACATACAATAGTATTGGCGAGTACTCATGGAATAGGTGCCAAGAGAATGGCCTTTGGAAAGTACACTTGGACATGTTTATCAGCACAAACATGTCCCAATCACTAGCACTTGTCCCTTTCAGGTTGAGAGTGGGCCTGTATTGCTTCAACATGATGTATGGTATGGTATGTTAGCTTTCATTGCAAAAGGATTTGAGTATAGGAGCAGGGAGGTTCTACTGCAGTTGTACAGGGTCTTGGTGAGACCACACCTGGAGTATTGCGTACAGTTTTGGTCTCCAAATCTGAGGAAGGACATTATTGCCATAGAGGGAGTGCAGAGAAGGCTCACCAGACTGATTTCCTGGGATGTCAGGACTGTCTTATGAAGAAAGACTGGATAGACTTGGTTTATACTCTCTAGAATTTAGAAGATTGAGAGGGGATCTTATAGAAACTTACAAAATTCTTAAGGGGTTGGACAGGCTAGATGCAGGAAGATTGTTCCCGATGTTGGGGAAGTCCAGGACAAGGGGTCACAGTTTAAGGATAAGGGGGAAATCCTTTAAAACCGAGATGAGAAGAACTTTTTTCACCCAGAGAGTGGTGAATCTCTGGAACTCTCTGCCACAGAGGGTAGTTGAGGCCAGTTCATTGGCTATATTTAAGAGGGAGTTAGATGTGGCCCTTCTGGCTAAGGGGATCAGGGGGTATGGAGAGAAGGCAGGTACGGGATACTGAGTTGGATGATCAGCCATGATCATATTGAATGGCGGTACAGGCTCGAAGGGCCGAATGGCCTACTCCTGCACCTAATTTCTATGTTTCTATGTTTCTATGTAGCAATGTAATGTCTGCAGGAGCCAAGTACTTGGTGTTTAGCCCAAAGTATATTCTACCAAGTTGAAATGTAACCCAAGGTACATTTGCTTCAAACAGGGAAGGTGGATTTTGAATCGGGCAAGGCCAATATTTGGGCTGAATCATCATTGTGTGTATCTTCAGCTGCCCTACTGTGGCTTTGTGTATGAATCTGCATTCATTGGCATGAATCCAGAGGCTGTTGAAGCTGTCAGTAGCATCGTTGCTGCCTGCTGTAAAGAAATACAGTTTCAACAATTTATCCCCTGAAACAAAACGATAGTTCGTATCTGCTCAAGGTGATCAACGAGCCGAAGACAAGATCTTCTTTGAAGCAGTATCCCAAATATCCAGTCATTTATTTCACGTTCATACAGTCAAACATCGTAGAAACAGGCCATTCGGTCCACCTCATCCACACCGACCAACATGTCCCGTCTACATTAGTCTCACCTGCCTGCGTTTGACCCATATCCCCCTAAACCTGTCCTATCCATGTCACTGTCTGAAGAAGGGTCTTGACCCAAAACATCACCCATTCCTTCCCTCCAGAGATGCTGGCTGTCCCGCTGAGTTACTCCAGCATTCTGCGTCTATGGTTTAAACCAGCATCTGCAGTTCCTTCCTACACACGTACCCGTCTAAATGTTTCTATCTCGTCACAATACTACCAGCCTCAACTACTTCCTCCAGCAGTTCGTTCCATACACCCACCAACCTTTGTGTGAAAAAGTTACCCCTCGGGTTCCTATTAAATCTTTCCCCCCTCACTTTAAACCTATGTCCTCTGGTTCTCGATTCCCCTACTCTGGGGGAGTCCGTGAATGTATCGTAAGCTAATGTTCGTTGTCTTGAGAGGCTTAACATCAGAGGCATCTTTCATTTGAAAAGATCTACTCAGACCGACCAATTTGTTCATAAAGCTGCATCTTTTTCAACAGATGCCGGGAAAAAGCCATGGGAGAGGGCCAACTCTGTGGAAAAGACAGGAACTATATCAAGGTAAGAACTTAAGGGATAGGTGTTACTTTGAGATAAGAAAGCAAAGTTACTTTTCAAGAGTTTATGAATAAATATGTTGGTCTGCAAGTTATAACCATATCTATCTGTATATTACTAAAACTCTGTTCTTGACCGGTTTTGGCGATCTGTGCTGCGATTTCCGAGAGAACGCCGCCACCTACGGCCGTCATTTTTGGCCACCTCGCTCAGAGCCCCCCTCCGCCGCGTGTGTGCCGAGGATTTTTCCCGTCGATGAAATATGACAGAGATATTAATGCTTTTACAAAATTCCCCATTCTCTCTGCTGCCCCTGCTGGAGGGAGATGGAGGGACTATAAAACCAGGAAGTGGTGTGCCTCAATCAGTCTCTGCAAGTGGTGTGCCTCAATCAGTCTCTGCAAGTGGTGTGCCTCAATCAGAGCTCTGAATGACACTGAACAAATGTCTCCACAGCTGTGAGTACCCATAATGTGGTTTGAAAATGAAAATATGGTTAGTTGGAAGTAAAAAAGCACTGCCTGCAAATGGTTGTTTGGGTTTGGGTTGAAGTAAAAAGGCACCCTCTCTCTTCCCCACAGACTCGGTGGGCCGAAGGGCATGTTTCCGTTGTACCTCTACAGTCCACTGTAAAGCTGTTTTCTCATCTGAGCTTGTATGGGTTCGAGTACTGGACATGATATTCCATTCGACATCTAACTCGGGGCTTCAGCAGAGATCCACTCATGTTGCCCGGACGTGGTAACAGGGGTGAGGGATACAAAAAGCTGGAGTCATTCAGCGAGTCGGATACCATCTCTGGAGAGAAGGAATCGGCGACGTTTTGGGTCAGACTATCAGCCTAATCTCGTTGCACTTATGTGCAATGACAATGAAAGATATTATTATTAATACCAATTCCAGACAGGTTTTTTAGTTGTTTAGAGATACAACTCTAAAACAGACTTTCGGCCCAGCTAGTCCGCACCAACCATCGATACCCGCATATTAAAACCATCCTACACACATTCGAGACAATGTGTACATGGTTATATTGTACATGGAAGTCAGTGAACACTCTGTGATCTGTGTTTAAGAGGGAACTGCAGATGCTGGAGAATCGAAGGTTACACAGAAAAGCTGGAGAAACTCAGCGGGTGCAGCAGCATCTATGGAGCGAAGGAAATAGGCAACGTTTCGGGCCGAAACCCTTCTTCAGACTGCCCGAAACATTGCCTATTTCCTTCGCTCCATAGATGCTGCTGCACCCGCTGAGTTTCTCCAGCTTTTCTGTGTAACCTCTGTGATCTGTTGGGCATAAGAGGACACCAGCAATTTTTAACACAATTATGCCTCACCAGGGCTCAGGGGTTATGGGGAGAAGGCAGGAGAATGGAGTTGAGTGGGAAAAAATGCATCAGCCATAATTGAATGGTGGAGTAGACTTGATGGGCCAAATGACCTAATTCTGCTCCTATAACTTGTGAACCATGATAATAACACCTAACTTAAAAAAAAAGTAATGAAATCATTCGAAGATACTATTATTTTGAGTTAAGTATAAGAAGTGCGTGCAGCACGGTGGCACAGCGGTAGAGTTGCTGCCTCACAGCGCCAGAGACCTGTGTTCGATCCTGACTCCAGGGCTGCCAACATTGGGTGAGAGTTGGGAGTGAGAACTTGCGAGAGACCAAGCCCGAGGGAGCATAGCGACCATAACTCTCCCCCTCTTCTCTCTGTCTCCCTCTCATCCCCCCTCTCTCCCCCCTCTCTCTCTCTCTTTCTCCCTCCCTCTCTATCTCTCCCTCTCTCTCCCTCTCTACACACTCTCCCCTCTCTCCCCCATTTCTCCCTCCCACCTCACTCTCCCCCCTGGCTCTCTCTTCCCTTCTCTCTTTTCCTCTGTCTCTATCTATTTCTCTTTGCCCCCCCCATCTCTCTTTCTTTCCCCCTCTCTCCCTCGCTCTTTTACCACCCCTCTCTCTTCCCCCTCTCTCTCCCATTCTCTCCTACCCTCTCCTTCCTCTCCACCCACTCTCTCTCTCTTCCCTCTCTCTCTTCCCCCCTCTCCCACCTCACTCTCTCTCCTCTCTCTCTCCTCCCCTACCTCTCTCCCCCTCTCCTCTTCTCTCTCTCTCTTCACACCCCCTCTGTCTGTCTCTCCCTCTCTCTCTCCTCTCACCCCCCCCTCTGTCTCCCCCCCCCCTCTCTCTCCTCCTCCCTTTGAGAGTCGGTCCCTTCGGCACAGAGACTCTCGCGGCAGCGGCAGTGGCGTGACGCTTCCGACGGCTCCGCGGCCCGGGACACTCGCACTGTCCGGAGTGCTCCATGGCCAGAGCTGCAGCGCCAGCCCCGCAAACACTCGACAGCGCCGCAAATGCTCGCTAGTCCCGGCTCCCCGCATCTGTTCCCGCCGCTGGTTCTGCTCCCATCCATCCCCCCCGCAGTCCCGGCTCTCCAACACCCGACCGCGGACCAGGCAGTTTATCCGAGTTTTGAAATTTTCGTTGATCACAACATTTCTCACCAGTGAGCGTGAGAAATGTCTGATCAGCGCGAGGGCGTGAGAGTTTGCTTGAGGGCGTGAGTCTCACGCTCAAAGCGTGAGAGTTGGCAGCCCTGCTGTCTGTACGGAGTTTGTACAAGTGGCCTGTGTGGGTTTTCTCCGGGTGCCCTGGTTTCCCCCCACACTCCAAAGACGCACAGGTTTGTAGGTGAATTGGCTTCTGTGAATTGTAAATTGTCCCTTGAGTGTGTAGGATTGTGTAAAGGGCCTGTCCCACTTGGCCGATTATATCGGCGACTGCCGGGATCATTGACCGACGTATCGAGTCACCGAAAGATACGCGGCGTGATGACTTATGACGCGGCGGTGAGGCAGCGTGATGACGGATGACGGATGACGGATGACGGATGTTTTTTCAAGTGTCGCAACATTTTTTTGTCGCCGCTGGATTTTGAAATGTTCAAAATCTTTTGGCGACACTGAAATGACACCGGCAAGATCGGCAAGTGGGACGGGCCCTGTAATGTGTGGGGATCGCTGGTATGGGCAGGCTCAGTGGGCAGCGCTGTATCTCTAAACCAAACTACATTATTACCCTGTGCGGTTCCAAATCAATTTCAAGATCCTTCTTTATGTCTACAAAGCCATTAACGCGCTTGCCCCCACCCACATCAAAAGTCTGCTTTCCCACCGCACCTCCTCCAGGTGTCTCATATCGACCAACTTGGGGTTACTGCCCATCACGCGGTCTAGGCATTACCTCACGGGCGACCGCGCCTTTGCGGTTGCAGCTCCTAGACTGTGGAACAGCATCCCCTTCCCATCAGAACAAACTGCCCCCTCCATCGACTCCTTTAAGTCGAGACTTAAAACTCATCTTTACTCTCAAGCCTTTCTTGACGTCCTCTGAGGGAGGGCTATATGTATGTATTTATGTATGGAAACATAGAAACATAGACATAGAAAAAAGGTGCAGGAGTAGGCCATTCGGCCCTTCGAGCCTGCACCGCCATTCAATATGATCATGGCTGATCATCCAACTCAGTATCCCATACCTGCCTTCTCTCCATACCCCCTGATCCCTTTAGCCACAAGGGCCACATCTAACTCCCTCTTAAATATAGCCAATGAACTGGCCTCAACTACCTTCTGCGGCAGAGAGTTCCAGAGATTCACCACTCTCTGTGTAAAAATTGATTTTCTCATCTTGGTCCTAAAAGATTTCCCCCTTATCCTTAAACTGTGTCCCCTTGTTCTGGACTTAATCTATGAACTATAATAGTAAGATTCAACGAAAACTTACCAGTTTGAAGTTTGATCTGTATTTTATGAGGAGTTACGATGAGGGATTACGTGAAGAGCCCGCTCAGCACGCATGCGCGGCATACTTCCAAGCAGCGGTGTGGAATCACAAATAGACACAGTTATTGAAGTAAACATAGTAAAGATAAGGAGACATCAGTTTATCAGTTTGACCCATATTATTGAGGGTGGGAGCGGAGGGCACGTAATCCCTCATCGTAACTCCTCATAAAATACAGATCAAACTTCAAACTGGTAAGTTCTCGTTTAATCTTACTATTTTACTTCGGAGTCACGTAAGTGATTCCGTGAAGATTTCAAAGCTCTGTGATTTCAAACCGTGTAACAGTTATTACTACATCACTGCCAAAGTCTTTGAGGGAGGAAGTGTGTTATCGTAACCAACCAATGAATCTGTTTGTAGAAAAACACAAAGGTATTTTTTAACAATAACAACAAAGAAATTAAATTGCTCCCCTGGACTTAAATTAAATATTTGCAGTCTGCAAATCTTTCCTGCAAATAAAACAGGTTTTGCCAATGGATTATTATAAAATTTCGGAATGGTCTTTCCCCCCACCATCCTGCTGTAGCCAGGATGTGGTTTATAGGCACGTCCATTCTTTTAGCCGTCGACGTGTATGCTGCCCTGGTGGAATGAAATTTGTACATGTTAGTTTTTATCCCAGCAGATTTTAGCACCTGCTTGAGCCATCTCGAAATGGCTCGTCACCCGACCATAAGGTTTTTTATGACTGACCCACAAGGCTTTTCATCTCCCTCGAATATTTTGGTTGTGTCTATGTAGGATAGCTCATGGCACATAACCGTGTTTCTGGTGGGTAAGCCTGGAATTCCACGACTGGATTAGGTGTTCCTGGTCTGCTCTGTTTGATCATTCCCTGGATAACGACAGAGATCTGGTCTGGAGCTGTGAGCATGGTGTCCAGTCGCAATAGGTGTAGTGACTGGACCCTCTGTGCAGCTACAAGTGCCATCAACATGAGTGTTTTGAGCATAGATGGTTCCAGGTTGAGGGATCTGGCTGGTGGCCATCCCCTGAGGTATGTCAGGACCACACTGACATCCCATATATGGGTGTACCTTGGTCTAGGGGTTTAGAGTTGTAAATACCCTTCATTAGTTTGACCACCAGCTGGTGGGACCCCATGGCCTGTTGTCCTGGAGCTTGTTTTAAATAGACAGGCAGGGCAATTCTAGCTGTGTTGATGGCTCTGTAGCCGAGTCCTTCATCGTGGTGAAGGTTCACCAGGAATTCCAGTACGTTGGTAACTGTAGCGGTTGAGTAGGTGGTCCCTGTATCCAAGCAGTACTTCTCCCATTTTTAGATGCTGGACAAGTGCTGTTTTTTAGTGGATGTTCGGAGGGATGCTGACATGGTGTCGACGGTTTGTTATGATAATCCCAGTCCCAGAAGTGGTTTGTGCAGAATCTGCAACCCAGGAGTTTGATTTTTTCATGGCACGGGTGGGTTGTGCCCGACACTGGGTGTGTTAATAACTCTGGGTCACTGGGGAATACCATCGGAGGTTCAACAACCATGTCATGGAGTATTGGGAACCATGGCTGTGTAGGCCAGTCGGGTACTATCAAAATACCTGAAGCAGAGTCCATTTGTACTGTGCGTAGTCCCCGACTGATGAGGCAGAAGGGAGGAAATGCATAGAAGAAGAATTTCCCCAATCCAGCGCAAACGCATCTACCGCTGCTGCCTCAGGGTCTGGTTCCCAAGCGACATACATAGGTACCTGGTGATTTAGCCTTGATGCAAATAAATCGATATCTGGCGTGCCATATTGCGTGATAACTTTTGTGGGGAAAAAAATTTTGGGTGGTTTTTAACATCCATTCGATGTTGTCATTAAATTTACGTGACCTGGTGTCTGCCACTGTATTTAGCTTACCTGACAGGTAAGTTACTGATAGCCAAATATGTCTTTGGACACACCATTGCCAAATTGTGTTGACCAACTTGTCGCATGATACCGATTTTATGCCGCCCATATGGTTAATGTAGGCCACCACCGTAGTATTATCTATTTGTAACCGTACATGCAAGTGATGCATATTTATGCATATGCTGTTAAACCATAAAAGTCACCAAACATCTCTAGATAATTAATGCCCAGTGTAAGTGGCAACGATGATTCTGGGTTAGTCCATCTACTACTTGTGCTGGATATAGAGTTAGTTGCTCCCCAGCCTTGAGCACTGTCATCTGTTTGGATAACTGACGTAGGGTTAGTGATGATAATAGACTGAAACTATGTCAAACGTTTTTTGCCCACCACTGTAGTTCTGATATTACTTCAGTGGGGAACTTCATGAAACGATCATAATGACCTGTATGTCGTTTTTGGTACAAAGGTCCGAATTATGTAGCCGGAAATGCTGCTACCATTATCCCAATTACTCTGTTACTTGTCGAGTAGTTGTTAGTTTGTTGACCATTAAATTGTTGTACGATTGTGCCAATTCAACTATGTTGTCTCTTGGCAATGTTACTGAATGTTACGTAGACTGAATTAATTGTGAAGCCCAAGTAGTCCATGATTGTGGATGGCTTCAACTTAGATTTATCTGGATGTAAGACAACCCCAGGGTTTCGAATAACTGTTTGATAGCTGAACAGCTAACGTAGTCAAATTCATGGTCTTGCCTACCATTTAGGATATCTTCAAGATATGCCATGACAATATGTTTTTGTCTTCTGAATATTGCCAGAGCTGGTTTTAGTGTCTTGGTGACACTCTTGGGCTGATGTGAGCCCATTGGGTAACGCTTTAAACTGCTATAGCTGCCCCATCCAGGTAAATTTCAGGTATCTGCGATGATCCTTGTGAATGGTACTAAATAGTAAACATCTTTAAGATGAATGCTTGCCATGAAGTATCCTTTGGAATTTAGTTGTTTGGCAGTAACAACTGGTTCCATTTTGAAATGTATATACTTAACAAATATATTTAGTGAAGCTAAGTCAATGATGATGGGACATCGACCATCTTTTTTGGGTTTAGTGAATATATTTGATATGAATTGCAAGGGTTCAGGTTTCCCCATGATACCCTTTGTAATTATTCTCACCAGTTCAGCTTGTCCCTCTCGTTTCTTTAATGGAGAGGGGGAAATACCCTCTGGGGTGAATGTTGACCTGGTGGCAATTTTTCTAGTATGAATTGTATTTGTATTCACTAACGCCATTGAGTATATACTGATCACTCGTGATAGACTCCCATGTGTTGGTATGCTCTATATACTGGTAGGAACCAGACCCACCTACCTCCATGGTTATGGGTATTCTTCTGTTTCCTGCCGGTCCAACGAGTGTTGCACGTCGTCTGACGTGGCGGTGATGTTGGGGGTTGGCACATTTTCCATGGGGTCCACTCTGGGCCCTGGTCTAAAGAAGACTTTCGGTGATAGAATGCGGACCCCGAGCTTTCATCAGTCCGACATGGTAGACGTTGACTGATGGACGCGATGGGGTGCTGCTGCGTAGGAATTACTGTTTTTGGTTTGCTCGTCCCGGCCCTGCCCTCATGAGCCGAAAGTTTTGTAAAACCTCTTGCATGTCCTTCATATGCTTTGTGAGGTTTTTGCCAAAGAGCAGTGGGTCTGGCTCAGTGGCTGGGGTATGCACAACCCCGCAATGTAGGATTTTATGGCAGGTCTTTATGACTTGTTTACGAAGGTTGTGGTCACCTCCGTATTTGTCCATGGAACGAGGAAAAAACGATGTGATGGCTGTCGTCAGGCTTTTAACGGCCTCCTGCACGTGGGGTTTCCACGTAGCTGTCCACCACATCTAGCATCTCTTCCTGTTCCTGCACCCCTTGCATACTCCCGAGATCTTCAGCCATTGCCCCTGTTCTTGACCAGCCCAGTTCTGGTCACCAAAGCTATCCTCTGGAAAGGAGGAAGCAATGGACAGTGCACAAGGCACTGTGGAGGGAGTGCCTGACCCCCCTCTGCAAGGGCGCCCCTCCTGGCGCACACACACGCACACACACACATATATATAAAAACCCTTGGTCTGAGATCAGTCAGACTGTTCGTAAGACATCCACAACGTAAGTACAATTTAATGTATGTGTGTGTATATATCCTTACAACTATAAAACTCTGATCTTGGATGTGTGTGTGTGTGTATTTATTTGTTTGTGTGTGATCACACCTATTCGAAGAAATGACGCGCTAACGGGAACATTTTTACATATTCCGGTAGACAAAAATCGGCTTGCCTGAATATTTTGTGCTTTATTTCTTTAGTTATTAATAAAAATGTTCAAGAATCTGAAATATCTTTGAAAATAAAACCGAGCGGCTTTGGCTGATGACGTCACAATGGCTCCGAGTGCTGCGTCTGCGCTGCCATCTGACGTCCCGTCCCCCCCTCCCCCCCCCCCCCCGCCCTGAGCTGGCCGCCCCCTCTCATCGACCAAAGATCTTCGCTGATGGCTGCTTCGGCACAACCACCACTCCTTTGGTCGACACTCGCTCGTTCCTCGGCTCGGGACTCTCCCCCCCCCCTCTCCCCCCCTGCCCATCCCCCTCCCTCCCCACCCCCCCCCCCCCCCCCCCCCGCTCTCTCTCTCTCCTCCTCGGCTTGGCACGGGACTCCCACCCCCCCTCTCTCTCCCCTCTCTCCCCCCCCTCCCCCCCTCTCTCTCCCCCCTCTCTCCCTCCTCCCCCCCTCTCTCCCCCCTCTCTCCCCCCGCCCCTCCCTCTCTCATTCCTCACGCTCCCCCCCCCTCGGCTCGGCGTGGGACTCCCCCCCCTCTCTCCCCCTCTTCCCTCTCTTCCCCTCCCTCTCCCTCCTCTCTCTCCCCTTCTCCCCCGCTCCCACCCTCTGTCCCCTCCACCCCCTCTCCTCCAACCCCCCTCCCCCTCCCATTCCCCCCTCTCCCTCTCCTTTCCCCCCTTCCATCCCCCCACCGCCTCCCTTTCTCCCCCCCTCCTCCCCCCTACCCTCTCCCCCGCCCTCTTCTCCCCCCCCCTTGTCCCCCCCTCTCCCCTTGTCCCCCCTCTCCCTTTGTCTCTGCCTCTCTCTCTCTCTGTCTCTGCCCTCACTCTCTACCCCCCCTCCCTCTCTAGACGCGCCCGCAAGTTGGGGGCTATGCGTCAGTGGATAGGGCGGGTATGGGGTAAAAGGAGCCAATGAATAATAATATAATATTAAGGGGGTTGGTTAGTGTGTGTGGCAGGTAGTTGGTGTGTGTGACGCCACAGGCCATCCTCCCCCCCCCCCCCCCCGCTACCGCGCGTTGAGGGGACGGGACCCAACGGGTCCCACTTGGTCTAGTATATACTACATTTCTTTTTGTTTATTATATTGATTACAAAATACTATGTTTACATATCTGTTGTGCTGCTGCAAGCAAGAATAATCAATGTTCTGTTTCGGACATATGACAATAAAACACTCTTGACTCTTGAGTCTCCCGGTGGCCCAGCACTTCAACTCCCCCTCTCATTCCCAATCTGACCTTTCTGCCCTGGGCCTCCTCTGTTGTCAGAGTGAGGCCCAGCGCAAATTGGAGGAACAGCATCTCATATTTCACTTGGGCAGTTTACACCCCAGCGGTATGAACGTTGATAGCCCTTGCTTTCTCTCTCCATCCCCTTCCCCTTCACAGTTCACCCTCCAGTCTTACTGTCTCCGCCTACATTCTATCTTTGTCCTGCACCCTCCCCTGACATCAGTCTGAAGAAGGGTCTCGACCCGAAACGTTGTCCATTCCTTCTCTCCATAGATGAAACCTCAATGAATCTCAGTACTGAGGTTAACAGTAAACCATCGTCAATGTAAGCCTACATGTGTGTCTGCAGTCAGCATTTAGACAGGGTTCGATGTGGGCCCGTTACTGTTTGTCATCTACATCAATGATTTGGATGAGAACATACAGGGCAAGATTAGCAAGTTTGCTGATGATACAAAAGTGTGTGGTTTTGCAGATAGTGAAGATGGTTGTGAACGATTACAGCAGGATCTGGATCGATTGGCCAGGTGGGCGGAGGAATGGTTGATGGAATTTAATACAGAGAAGTCTGAGGTGTTGAAATTTGGGACATCGAACCAGGGCAGGGCCTACACAGTGAATGGTGGGCCTCTGGGTAGTGTTGTAGAGCAGAGGGATCTAGGAGTACAGGTGCATGGTTCCTTGAAGGTCGAGTCACAGGTAGATAAGGTGGTCAAAAAGGCTTTTGGCATTTTGGCCTTGTATTGAGTATAGCAGTTGGGAGGTCATGTTGCAGTTGTATGAGACCGCATTTCCAATATTGTGTTCAGTTCTGGGCACCATGTTATAGGAAGGATATTGTCAACCTTGAAAGGGTTCAGAAAAGATTTACAAGGATGTTGCCAGGACTAGAGGGTGTGAGCTATAGGGAGAGGTTGAGTAGGCTGGGTCTCTATTCCATAAAGCACAGGAGGATGAGGGGAGATCTTATAGAGGTATACAAAATCATGAGATCGGGTAGATGCACAGGAAGGTAGACACAAAATGCTGTAGTAACTCAGCGGGGCAGGCAGCATCTCAGGAGAGAAGGAATGGGTGACCTTTCGGGTCGAGACCCTTCTTCAGGCTAAACAGAGTCTTGCTCAAGAGTAGGGGAATCGAGGACCAGAGGACATAGATTCAAGGTGTAATGGCAGATTTTCAACTTATCTAGAGTCTTCTTTTCCAGTTGCCATTAATACTCAGGTACAGCATCTTACGCAGACCCAATAGAACAGATCTTTCAGTTGTAATTTCCAGTTTAGTTGGATGTTTATTGAAGTAGCTGTACCAACAAAGAGATGAACGTACCAGGTCTTCCTAATTCTGCATGCAACTTGTAGCTGGTTGCTCTGTCCCTGGTCTGGTGAGAACTGGATGCTCTCCCTCCCTGTGCCTGCCCCTCCCTGTCCACTATGCAGTTACATATACACCGCCCTGTGCATCTAATCACCGCACCCAAGTGTCCAAAATAATACTGCAAGTTTATCTCAGCAAAATACTATGATATGCCAGCAATAAACATAAATGGCTCCGACACAAGGTGAAGGGGGGAAAATTTAATAGGAATCTGAGGGGTAACTTTTTCACACAAAGGGTGGTGGGTGTATGGAACAAGCTGCCAGAGGAGGTAGTTAAGGCTGGGACTATCCCATCATTTAAGAAACAGTTAAACAGGTACATATGATCGGTGGGCGGCGCGACTCACGTCGCAGCGGCCTCTGCAGTCCGTCTGTCTTTTTATTATTTTTTGTCTCGTTTGAATGTAGTTTTTATTAAATTGTTTTTGTGTATGTGTGTGTGTGGGGGGTGGGGGGAAACTTTAAAAATCTATCCCCTGCATGGAGAACCCGACCTTTCCCCTGTCGTTGGGGCTGAGCAACGTGGAGCGACCTCCAGCAGGAACGACCTGGGGCTCCAGTTGCGGAGCCTGCGGACCTACTCACCATCACGGAGCTGGCCGAGTTCGGAGCGGGTGGAGCGGTGGTGGTGCGCTGCTGTGACCCGACCCCTGGAGATTCGGAGGCTCCAACCGCAGGTCTGGTGGACAGGAACACCGGGAGCCCGCGGGTCCCTGCTGGGAGACCGCTTTTCGGGGCTTCCGCAATGGCGACTTCTCCCGCCCGAGTTGCGGGGTCGAAGAGCACCTGGAGCGGGGCCTGACATCACCGCCCGGCGCGGCTTGGAATGGCTGCAGGACTTTGCTAGCGCCCGCCGGGGGCTCCAACATCAAGACCCAGAGCGCGGCCTTGCATCACCCGGCATGGCTTCAATGGCCACGGGACAATTGCCATCGCCCGCCGGGGGCTTTGACTCTGACATCGGGAGGGGAATGGGGAGTGCAGGGGAGAGATAAGTCTTTGCCTTCCATCACAGCGAGGAGGAGATGCGCTGTGATGGATGTCTGTGTAAATTGTGTTGTGTCTTGGGTCTTTCTTGTGTGTATGACTGCAGAAACAACATTTCGTTTGAGCTCCAATGGGGTTCAAATGACAAATAAATTATATTGTATTGTATTGGATAGGACAGGTTTGGAGGGATATGGACCAAGCGCGGGCAAGTGGGACTAGTGTAGCTGGGACATTGTTGGCTGGTGTGGGCAGGTTGGGCCGAAGGGCCTGTTTCCACACTGTATCACTCTATGACTCTAAGAGAACATGTACAATATGGCCCAGAAATGGCTGTCATCTGCAACAAATTACTATGCAGAACATTTCCATGGACACAAAGACAATTGTACAAAGATAACTTGTAGGGAATGTTTTGTTTTTTTTTTGTTTTTTTTAATTAGAAGTACAGTAAATGACAGTAATGCACATCAGATAAATCTTATTACATTTTGTTGTACCACTTCGTTTTTCGAGCTTTAATAAAGGTAGAAATAAAAGAAGTAAGGAAAGTGAGCAAGAGTCGTGAAGGTGCAGGAAAGTGTTGGGAGAAGAGAGCCCCTTGGGGAAGAAATTAGAGAAGGAAGTAAAGAAAGGAAATAAGACCCTAGAAAGAAAAGAAAAAAAAAAGGAAAAACAATCGCTCTATTGTAACACAAAACTCCGCAAAAAAGGATATACCAATCGTGTTTTTTTTTTTTTATTTATTTTATACCAGATCCTGGGAATCTAATAGGGAATTTGATTAATAAGTTTGCACTCGTGAAATAACATCTAAACATTTGTGCTGATAAAAGGATCAACACATCCAAATTTAACATTTCACCGAATCTAATTCTCAAGGGAATGTGCCTATGTGTTACTGTACTTTTACTTATAGTTGTCATAATGAAGTTATTAAATAGCTGCTGGCTTGTTCTCTGGTCAGTTCCATAGTATTAGATGCAGTGTAAAGGCAGCCCATGCATTCACATTGTTGAAGTAAGCATTTCAGATGCGCCAATGCTGTCTAAAATATCTAAGGAATGTGCAGTGAAGATGCCTCACATTTTTGCTATTCCTGTTTGCTGGCTTTTATATACGGGAACATAATTGCCTAGAAATTAGACTTTAGATATTCGTGCAATGCCAAATGGATGCTGCACATGATGCTAATACCAGATCATAAATCAAAAATTAATGTGCAAAATTGGGACATTTGTTTCAAGCGACCATTGAGACAAGTAGCTTTGAAAGCTTTCTTTTTAAATTAATTAATTATTTTTTAAACCGGGACAGTGCATATTGATAAACATTTACATGTAAATATGCAAGATTATAGCCAGTAGCTCATTTCCATCTTTAATTGGCCGCAGCATGCCTGACAGGCAGCTGTTGTGCCATTTATCCACAATCTACTCAAGTGGAATAACTCTTTGAAGGATGGGTAGGAAGGAACTGCAGATGCTGGTTTAAACCGAAGATAGGCACAAAAAGCTGGAGCAACTCAGCGGGACAGGCAGCATCTCTGGAGAGAAGGAATGGGTGGCGATTTGGGTCGGGCACAACCAAATATGTAAACATAGTAGGTAGATATAAAATGCTGGGGAAACTCAGCGGGTGAGTCAGGATCCATGGAGAGAAGGAATTGGCCATGTTTCAGATCGAGAGACCTTAAGACCTTAAAACATAGCGTTGAACATAGACTTTAAACATATTTATTTACAGAACACTATATTTTATATATGTATACACACACACACATGTGGGTGTGAAATGGGTATATATGTATAATAATAATAATAATAATTTTATTTATAGAGCACTTTAAAAACAAACATAGCTGCAACAAAGTGCTGTACATCACTAATCATTGACAAAAAAGTTAATACACACCAAAAATAACAATCAAAAGAAATACAGGTGCACAACCTTTTATCCGAAAGCCTTGGGACCAGACACTTTTCGTAATTCAGAATTTTTCGGCTTTCGGAATGGAAGATTTTTAGCGTAGATTTTAACGGCTGGCTCAGTGGTAGAGTGCTCGGCTCATATCCGCAAGGTCGCGAGTTTGCGCCTCGATCCTGGCAGTTACTCGATCGCGAGTTTGAGTCTTCAATGTAGTTTTTTCTTGCAGAATAGGAGAGAATAGGGAGGGTTAGGCTGGGATCATTCTCTGCGAGATAATCTTAGTGTGGGAGACAAGTGTAGGAGAGGTGTACTGACTGTGTGGGCAGAACTTTGGAAGTGATTGCCCACCATTCTCAAAAGCCGCTGTGTCTCCCTGTCCCTCCAACTCCAGAGGAATCCGCTCCCCGATGGGCCGCTACGGCGATAAGTGGCAGTTCGCCCACAGCCCGAGCTGCGCCCCCTCATCCGCAACCCGGGTTCCTCTGGAGTTGGAGCGGGGCTGGGCTAGAGTTGTTGCTGGCTGTGAGTCTCTGGGATCTCCGTGCTTGCAGTGGGCCTGGGGGTCGGTGTCCCGATGAGGGGGCGCAGCTCGGGCTGTGGGCGAACTGCCACTTGTCGCTGTAGCGGCCCATCGGGGAGCGGCTTCTGGTGGTCCTGACGTCTCTCAGCTCCTGGCCAGGGGGGTGGCCGGAGACGTCAGGACCAACAAGAACCCGCTCCCCGATGGGCCGCTACAGCGACAAGTGGCACTTCGCCCACAGCCCGAGCTGCGCCCCCTTATCCGCAACCCGGGTTCCTCTGGAGTTGGAGCGGGGCTGGGCTAGAGTTGCTGCTGGCTGTGAGTCTCTGGGATCTCCGTGCTTGCAGTCGGTGTCCCGTTGGTCCTGATGTCTCCGGCCACCCCCCTGGAATGGAGCTGAGACTGGGAACTGTACCGCCCTTGCCCCCTCCCTCTGCAACTGCAAACAACCCCACACTTCCCAGTCTCAGCTCCTGTACAGGGGGTGGCCGGAGACGTCACAGCCCGAGCCATCAGCTTCTGTCCCTACGGGGACAGCGGAGAGCGTGTTCCTCTGGAATTGGAACGGGACTGGGCTGCTGCTGGCTGTGGGTCTCTGGGATCTCCGTGCTTGCAGTGGGCCTGGGGGTCGGTGTCCCGTTGGTCCTGACGTCTCCGGTGACTGGCACTGGCTCCAACGTGAAGACAGTGCAAAGCCCCCGCGCCGGTGCAATGCGCGGGGAGCTGGAGAAGGGAGGAAAGGGGTCACACACATGGCCGGGAAGCAGAGGGGTGTAGGTGGGGTGAAACTGAAGGGAGCGACAATCTGCTGCTGCCTGCCCGCTGAGTTTAAAAAGTTCCCACGCAAGACTCACGATACACTGTGTATCATGTCTACCGTGGGAAGTTTTTAACTCAGCGGGCAGGTAGCAGCAGATTGTCAATTATTAACCCTCCCGCGCAATATACCCTCACCTTCTCTTTTATGAATGGGGATTTAGTTCCCCTTTCTTCGAGGACCGACCGGAGGTTCCGCTGTCACCTCTGCGGGCCGCCCTCGGTGAACGTCTTCAAGGACCTTTCTTCAAGGACTGAAAAAATGTCCGCTATTCGGAGGTTTTCGTTATTTGGATCGTCGGATAAAAGGTTGTGCACCTGTAGTAGGAAAAGACATGGAAAATAAAGAAACATCAAAAACACCACAAACAGAAGCAAAGCCTCAGGCATGGTCAAAAGCCAGGGAGTACAAATGTGGTTTAACACTGGATTTGAAGATGGACAGTGAGGGGGCCTGTCTGATGTGCAACGGCAGGGTGTTCCAGAGTGCCGGAGCAGCAACAGAGAAGGCTCTATCCCCTCTGAGCCTCCGACTAGACCTCGGAGTATGTGTGTGTAATATATATATATACACATTTTATTGTGCTCAGTACTGACACCATGTGTGCAACAAACAGCAATGAATCTCAACACTGAGGAAGAAGAAGGGTCTCAACCCCAAACGTCACCCATTCCTTCTCTCCAGAGATGCTGCCTGCCCCGCTGAGTTACTCCAGCATTTTGTGTCTATCTTCAGCTCTTTCAAGGAGATCCCTCCGTGGCAGCCACAGGGAATGGGTGGGTATAACAGGCCATGGGTCCTCCAGAGAGATGCTCCCTGACCAAGGAGAGGATAAGATGCCACCTTGCAGTCACAGATGGATCCAGGTCCTAGCAGATATCTAGCGGATCTACAGAAGCCAGCATCTTTAGAAGGCGGCACAGTGGGGCAACGGTAGAGTTGCTGCCTCACAGTGCCATCGACCCTGGTTCAATCCTGTCCTCGAGTGCTCACTGTGTGGAGTTTGAACGTCCTCCCTGCGACTGCGTGGATTTTCTCCTCACATCTCAAGACTTGCATGTTTGTAGGTTAATTGGCTTCTGTAAGTTGTCGCTAGTGTGTAGGGTGTTGATATGAAAGTGGGATAACATAGAACTCGTGTGAACGGGTGATCGATGGCTGGTGTGGATCATTGGGCCAAAGGGCCGGTTTCCACGTTGTATCTCTAAACTAAACTACAGAGGCGTGGCAACATTTGCATTTTTGCAAACTAAAAATTACCAACGAGAGCTCTTTTAAGTGGGGCCATTTTAAATCATGCTCTTTTCTTGACTTTCAGTGTGATGAAGGCCATGCTAATCAGTTATCCACAAGATTGGTTTATCTTTCAAAGAAGGTTTAGTTTAGTTTAATTTAGTATAGAGATACAGCATGGAAACGGGCCCTTTGGTCCACCGAGTCTGCATGGGCCAGCGATCTCCGTACACGAGCACTATCCTACACATTAACGACAAATTCTTACCAAAGCTGATTAACCTACAAATCTGTTCATCTTTTGGAGGAAACCCACGCAGTCATAAGATGAACGTACAAACTCCGTGCAGGCAGCACCCGTAGTCAGGATCGAACCTGGGTCTCTGGCGCTGTGAGGTAGCAACTCTACCGCTGCACCACCGTGCCGCCCCTCCAAAGATGTCACGACCTTTGGTCCAATTTCTGTTGTTAAATAATTAACACAAGCAACGCACATTGATGATGGAAGTGATTGGTGCGATATCTCAGGGGCAGAATGTATAGTAAAAACAGGAGAAACACTTCAAAATATGCAACGGTGATGATGATGATGATAATACTTTTTTGTCACATGTACCTAGGTATAGTGAAATTCTTTGTTTTACGTAAAATCGTACTATAGATAAGCATAATCATAGATAAGTACAAAAGTGCTCAATTGTAGTGTAATTGTAGACATCACTGAGATAAAGAGTCGACATGTTTCTGATGCCAACAACGTTTCAAAGTACTTAAGTGCGCAGAATCTTATCTTGGCCTTAAAGGCCCGTTGTCATGGCGACATCGAGCATCTCCTACATATAACCATATAACAATTACAGCACGGAAACAGGCCATCTCGGCCCTACAAGTCCGTGCCGAACAACTTTTTTCCCTTAGTCCCACCTGCCTGCACTCATACCATAACCCTCCATTCCCTTCTCATCCATATGCCTATCCAATTTATTTTTAAATGATACCAACGAACCTGCCGCTTCCACTGGAAGCTCATTCCACACCACTACCACTCTCTGAGTAAAGAAGTTCCCCCTCATGTTACCCCTAAACTTCTGTCCCTTAATTCTGAAGTCATGTCCTCTTGTTTGAATCTTCCCTATTCTCAAAGGGAAAAGCTTGTCCACGTCAAATTCTGTCTATCCTTCTCATCATTTTAAAGACCTCTATCAAGTCAAGCTATATTTAAGAGGGAGTTAGATGTAGCCCTTGTGGCTAAGGGGATCAGGGGGTATGGAGAGAAGGCAGGTACGGGATTCTGAGTTGGATGATCAGCCATGATCATATTGAATGGTGGTGCAGGCTCGAAGGGCCAAATGGCCTACTCCTGCACTTAATTTCTATGTTTCTATGTCCCCCCCTTAACCTTCTGCGCTCCAGAGAATAAAGACCTAACTTATTCAACCTATCTCTGTAACTTAGTTGCTGAAACCCAGGCAACATTCTAGTAAATCTCCTCTGTACTCTCTCTAGTTTGTTGACATCCTTCCTATAATTGGGCGACCAAAATTGTACACCATACTCCAGATTTTACCTCACCAATGCCTTGTACAATTTTAACATTACATCCCAGCTTCTATACATCGGCCGCCATTTTGAAAATGGCCCCTTGTCCAGCACCTGCTGCCGTTGCCGGCTCCCTCCACCTTCCACCTTCCTCCCCGGTCTTCGTTGTCAAGTAGGAGACGAGTGTTGGATGTCTCCAGGTGGGTTCCCCGTGAGCCAGCCCGGCTATTGCGGCCTGGCCGCGGCTTGCGGGGACCTTCCGTCGCCCCGCAGAGCCACTTGGAGCTTGTTATGCATGATCAGCACGGATTGTGGGAAACGCATCTAAATTTCTAGATATATAATTCTTAAATATTGATGTTAGAATATTGAATTCAGTCTTTTCTCCAATTCCGTTCCATTGTTTTAGAAATACATTAATGATGAAGCAACCTGAAGCTAAGAATGTTGAGCAGTCTCATCCTTCATCCTCTAGGTACAAATAAAAACAGCACCTTCACACCCCTTTCAGTTTGTTCATTCATCGATTTGCATCTCCTTGCCAACTGCAGGCTGAATATCCACAAACAATAATCGCACCAATTGCATTATTTAATAGCTTGCTTCAACTTGCCCTTCCCTGGCAATGTGCTATTCCCTGTGTGCGTCCAACCTGAAAATTATGTGCTGGTTTTGATATACTAAAGAATGTTTCTATTCACTAAAGTATACAAAATATCCCATGTAATTAAATTAATAGCAAGGCTCCAGATAATCCATAATGCTTGGGACAAAGTCCCACCATTTATTTATTTGCCTCTGTTCTCCACAATTTGAGATTTGTAATGGAAAAAATCTCATGTGGTTAAAGTGCACGTTGTCAGATTTTAATAAAGGCCATTTTTATACATTTTGGTTTCACCATGTAGAAATTACAGCAGTGTTTATACATAGTCCCCCCCCCCCCCCATTTCAGGGCACCATAATGTTTGGGACACAGCAATGTCATGTAAATGAAAGTAGTCATGTTTAGCATTTTGTTGCATATCCTTTGTATTCATGGAGTCTGCGATTCATAGACATCACCAGTTGCTGGGTGTCTTCTCTGGTGATGCTCTGCCAGGCCTGTATTGCAGCCATCTTTAGCTTATGCTTGTTTTGGGGGCTAGTCCCCTTCAGTTTTCCCTTCAGCATGTAAAAGTCATGCTCAATTGGGTTCAGATCGGGTGATTAACTTGGCCACTCAAGAATTTACCTTTTTTTAGCTTTGAAAACCTCCTTTGGTGCTTCAGCAGTATGTTTGGGATCATTGTCTTGCTGTAGAATGAACCGCCGGCCAATGAGTTTGAACTTGAGCAGATAGGATGTGTCTGTACATTTCAGAATTCATTATGCTACTACCATCAGCAGTTGTATCATCAATGAAGATAAGTGAGCCAGTACCTTCAGCAGCCATACATGCCCAGGTCATAACACCCCCACCACTGTGTTTCACAGATGAGGTGGTATGCTTTGGATCTTGGGCAGTTCTTTCTCTCCTCCATACTTTGCTCTTGCCATCACTCTGATATGTTAATCTTCGTCTCATCTGTCCACAAGACCTTTTTCCAGAACTGTGGTTGCTCTTTTAAGTACTTCTTGGCAAACTGTGACCTGGCCATCTATTTTTGTGGCTAACTTGCATCTTGCAGTGTAACCTCTGTATTTCTGTTCGTGAAGTCTTCTGCGGACAGTGGTCATTGACAAATCCACACCTGACTCCTGAAGGGTGTTTCTGATCTGTCGGACAGGTGTTTGGGGATTTTTCTTTATTATAGTGAGAATTCTTCTGTCATCAGCTGTGGAGGTCTTCCTTGGCCTGTCAGTCCCTTTGCAATTAATAAGCTCACCAGTGCTCTCTTTCTTCTTAGTGATGTTCCAAACAGTTGATTTTGGTAAGCCTAAGGTTTGGCTGATGTCTCTAACAGTTTTATTCTTGTTTCTCAGTCTCATAATGGCTTCTTTGACTTTCATTGCCACAACTTTGGTCCTCATGTTGATAAACAGCAATAAAAGCTTCCAAAGGTGATGGAAAGACTGGAGGAAAGACTAGGTGCTGAGAGCTCTCTTATACCTGCATTAAGGAGGCAATTAAACACACCTGAGAAATTACAATCACCTGTGAAGCCATGTGTCCCAAACATTATGGTGCCCTGAAATGGGGGGACTATGTATAAACACTGCTGTAATTTCTACATGGTGAAACCAAAATGTAGAAAAATGGCCTTTAATAAATTCTGACAATGTGCACTTTAACCACATGTGATTTTTTTCTATCACAAATCTCAAATTGTGGAGTACAGAGGCAAATAAATAAATGATGGGTCTTTGTCCCAAACATTATGTGTTGCAAATAGCATGAAATGATTTGCACTTGAAAGAAACCTAAATTTCAGGCACAAGAAAAGACACAAAGTGCTGGAGTAACTCAGCGGGTGAGGCAGCATCTCTGGAGAACATGGATGGATGACATTTCGGGTCGAGACCCTTCCTGAGACTTCTTCTTAAATAATCGTACCCTAGCTTGATATAGCCCTTTTTTCTCAGTTTATAAAGCATTTTCACACTGACTGAAATTGCAAAAGGCAGCAACGTTTTTATATTTGAGTACATAACTCAATCAGTTCAGTTTCACCTCAGTTATCTGCTCTGGTTGAGAAAATTTTTAGTGCATACTGTAGGAACTAAAAAGCAAATTCAGCAACATATTGTGGAATGGTGGCACTTGTGAAAAACATTAAGATCAAAATGATTCCAGTAATCATCTCCATAAATCTCACACAATTTACTAGCCTCTTGGGTACTTTGTTAATCTTAGTTGAACGTTCCATGTGATGCTTCAACTGAAAAAGCAAAAGTCAAGAGTATTTTAGTATCATGTCCCAAAGTGGAACAATGAAATTCGTACTTGCAGCAACACAACAGATAAATAAATACAGTACTTTGTAAAACCCCTGATAAACAACAAACACGTTCAGTATATATAAAATAAATAACCAGGCAGATAAATAGACAATTAAATAGACAATAAAAGGATTCTTTATTAGGTGGGAGCAGATTTAAAGGCGTTAGTACTCAGAGATATCTTGATGTTTTGTGCATGGATTTACTGAAAATGCAGGTAAAACAAGCAATTTGGGATGTTATGTGCAGGAAGGAACTGCAGATGCTGGTTTGAACAGAAGATAGACATAAAAAAGCTGGAGTAACTCAGCGGGACAGGCAGCATCTGTGGAGGGAAGGAATAGGTGACGTTTCGGGTCGAGACCCTTCGTGAGACTTAGATAGAAACATAGAAAATAGGTGCAGGAGGAGGCCATTCGACCCTTCGAGCCAGCACCATTCGCCATTCAATATGATCATGGCTGATCGTCCACCATCAATAACCCGTGCCTGCCTTCTCCCCATATCCCTTGACTTCACTAGCCCCTAGAGCTCTATCTAACTCTCTCTTAAATCCATCCAGTGGTTTGGCCTCCACTGCCCTCTGTGGCAGGGAATTCCACAAATTCACAACTCTCTGGGTGAAAAAGTTTTTTTCTCACCTCAGTCTTAAATGGCCTCCCCTTTATTCTAAGGCTGTGGCCCAAGATGAGAGATATAGATGGTGATGTCGGGAGATGTGGAAGGAATGAATGAAAGATATGCAAGAAAGTAGCGATGACAAAGGAAACAGGTCGTTGTATTGTGGTAGCAAGTCTGGGTTAAAACGTGGTCGGAGAGCAGGATGAATCACAGGGGGAGAGCAGCAACAGAGGGTGTTGCAGAACACTCGTCGGAGAGAGGAGGAGAACTTCTAGGCATACCTTGAGGAGATTTCACAATGGAGCGGACAAAATGTGTAGGAAGTATAGGAGTATATTGAGTATAGGAGCAGGGAGGTTCTACTGCAGTTGTACAGGGTCTTGGTGAGACCACACCTGGCGTATTGCGTACAGTTTTGTCTCCAATTCTGAGGAAAGACATTATTGCCATAGAGGGCGTGCAGAGAAGGTTCACCAGACTGATTCCTGGGATGTCAGGACTGTCTTATGAAGAAAGACTGGATAGACTTGGTTTATACTCTCTAGAATTTAGGAGATTGAGAGGGGATCTTATAGAAACTTACAAAATTCTTAAGGGGTTGGACAGGCTAGATGCAGGAAGATTGTTCCCGATGTTGGGGAAGTCCAGGACAAGGGGTCACAGCTTAAGGATAAGGGGGAAATCCTTTAAAACCGAGATGAGAAGAACTTTTTTTCACACAGAGTGGTGAATCTCTGGAACTCTCTGCCGCAGAGGGTAGTTGAGGCCAGTTCATTGGCTATGTTTAAGAGGGAGTTAGATGTGGCCCTTGTGGCTAAGGGGATCAGGGGGTATGAAGAGAAGGCAGGTACGGGATACTGAGTTGGATGATCAGCCATGATCATATTGAATGGCGGTGCAGGCTCGAAGGGCCGAATGGCCTTCTCCTGCACCTAATTTCTATGTTTCTATGTTTCTATGAAGGAACTGGTTATTAGGGATGTACGTGGCCTGAGGATTTGAGAACAAGAATGAAGAATTCCTGCATCAATGATGTTGGGTCCTGGTGGGACTGTTTGTGGAATATTATGTGCAGGTTTGCCCCTTGTGAATAGGGAAGGATACACTAAGGAAGACACAGCAAAGGTGCTCTAGACTAATTTGCAATAAGACAGGTTTGTCAGATGGGGAATGATTAAGCAAACTAGCCCTATATTCAAACAGACACAGACTACTGGAGTAACTCAGCAAGTCAGGCAACATCCATGGTCTAAAGAAGGGACGGAGCCCAAAACATTACCTATTAGGCTGAAGAAGGTGTAGAAAAGAACTGCAGATGCCGGTTTAAATCGAAGATAGACACAGATTGCTGGAGTAACCCAGCGGGACAGGCAGCATCTCTGGAGAGAAGGAGATGTTGACGTTTCGGGTCGAGACCCTTCGTCAGACTGAAGAAGGATCAAGTCAAGTCAAGTCAAGTCAAGTCGAGTTTATTTGTCACATACACATACGAGATGTGCAGTGAAATGAAAGTGGCAATGCTCGCGGACTTTAGTGCAAAAGACAAACAACAAAACAACCAAACAAATTATAGACACAATCATAACACACATATTCTTTTTCATAATAGGTAATGGAAGGAAAAACGTTCTGTAGAGTTAGTCCCTGGTGAGATAGGCGTTTACAGTCCGAATTGCCTCTGGGAAGAAACTCCTTCTCAACCTCTCCGTTCTCACCGCATGGCAACGGAGGCGTTTGCCTGACCGTAGCAGCTGGAACAATCCGTTGCAGGGGTGGAAGGGGTCTCCCATGATTTTGTTTGCTCTGGAGTTGCACCTCCTGTTGTATAGTTCCTGCAGGGGGGTGAGTGAAGTTCCCATAGTGCGTTCGGCCGAACGCACTACTCTCTGCAGTGTCGACCCGAAACGTCACCAATTCCTTTGCTCCAGAGATGCTGCCTGTCCCACCGAGTTACTCCAGCAATCTGTGTCTAGTCTGAAGAAGGGTCCTGTCCCAAAGCATCACACATCCGTCTGAAGAAGGGTCCCGAATCAAAGTGTCACCTGTTCATGTTCTCCAGAGATGCTGCTTGACCTGCCGAGTAACTCCAGCACTTTGTGTCTATCCTTGGTATGAACCCGCATATGCAGTTCCTTTTTTTTTTCATTTTTATTACAAGTTTAGAAGAATGAGAGAAGATCTCATTGACATATGCAATATTCTATCCGGGCTGAACAGACAGATGCAATGTTAATTTTAACCTGGTTAAGGTGTCTTGGACCAGAGGTAAGTCTCAAAATAAGGGACAGGGATGAGAAGAAATGCTTTAATCCAGACACAATAGTTTTTAGGTTTCCCTGTCCAAAATGGCAGTGGAGGCTGGTTAGTTTTGTATAACCTGCAAACATCAGTAATTTGAAGTATTAATCATAAGATTATAAGTGATAGCAGAATTAGGCCATTCAGCCCATCAAGTCTTCCCTGCCATTCATTCATGGGTGATCTATTCCCCCCCCCCTCCTAACTCCATTCTCCCCATAACCTCTGACACCCGTACTAATCAAGAATCTATCAATCTCTGCCTGAAATATATCCACTGACTTTGCCTCCACAGCCGTCTGTGGCAAAGAATTCCACAGATAAAGGGAATTAAAGGTACACAAAAATGCTGGAGAAACTCAGCGCGTGCAGCAGCATCTATGGAGCAAAGGAAATAGGCAACGTTTCGGGCCAAAACCCTTCTTCGGCCCGAAACGTTGCCTATTTCCTTCGCTCCATAGATGCTGCTGCACTACAGCATTTCGATTTTCCAGCATCTGCAGTTCCTTCTGAAACACAAGGGAATTAAAGGGTTGGTTCGGAATGGGATGAATGTCCACTCTTGTTGATGGGCAATGTGGGAATCACAGGAACAAATGGATTAGTTTAGTTTAGAGATACAGTGTGGCAACAGGCCCTTCGGCCCACCGAGTCCATGCCAGCCAGCCACCGTCTGCTCACACCAGCTCTACACCCCAGGGGCAATTAACAGAAGCCTACAAGCCCGCATGCGTGTGAAGTGTGGAAGGAATCCGGAGCACCTGGAGAAAACCCACGCAGTCACGGGGTGAACAGACCACACCCGTGGTCAGGATCGAACCCAGGTCCCTGGCATTGTAAGGCAGCAACTCTACCACTGCGCCACCGTGTTTCCCTCACCCTCCAGCTATTTTTTTAACCTTCTAATGTTTTTACATTCTTGTGGGTTTAGTTTAGTTTAGAGATACAGCGCGGAAACAGGCCCTTCGGCCCACCGAGTCCGCACCGACCAGCGACCCCACATAGTAACACTACCCTACACACACTAGGGGCAATTCCTCAGTGGGGACAGTCTCCGCTAGCTCTGTACAAAGCCAGCACTGAAGCAAGGCAGTGATGGTAGCAGCCCGGCTTGCTTATGCAAATGGAGGGCCCCTTCTCTCCAATTACTGCAGCCACCCACACACACATCGAGTTTCAGGACGAGCTTGGAGAATGAGGGCCAGGTATGTGGGATTTACCCAGAGAGAGAGAGAGAGAGAGAGAGAGAGAGAGAGACGGCTCACACTGCCTCCTGCCGGCAGGAACATCTCAACCAGAGAAATGTTGCAATCCATTGTGTAGCAATGTCGAGCTTCATCACCGCCAATCCTTCAAAGACACAAACTCCTGTAGGAATTACTTTTATACTTGTTTATCATGCAAGGAGCGTGGAGCATGTTAGAGAGTGGACCAGATGTAATCACTCCTGTCTCCACAGTCAAGTATTTTGTTATATTCTTATTATAATTATTTTTTAGCGCTCAGACTTGCAGTGGAGGTTACTAATGGCAAATAACTGTGCTATAATGATAGCCCCCTCACCAGATGCACCAGGGAGGATTAAGGGGCAGGATAGAAGTGATTGGGGGGAGGGGAAGGGGGGGGATCAGATATTGTTACAAGTACATCTGGGTTCCATTGTAAATGTGCAAATGAGCAGGTACAATCCAATCTGCAGAGAAAGTCAACTTTGCTGTAAAACCCTCCTCTCTACCAGTAACTCAATTGAAATCCACGATGGCTACAAGACAGAAAGATAAATGTTTCATGTTAATTTGTGCCGGCTTGAAAAGCTAAACGCAAATGGTCGAAAGTAAAACATGTTTTCAAATATTTATGGAATGAAAGCAAGTAATTTTGTGGTTTCCCACACTCTCCAGCACCCTCCAGTCATTCATATAATTTTCATTAGGCAATGACATTTATGAATGTGTTCGGCTCTACATTCCAGCATTACGCCCATTGCAAAAAAAAAAATAGTTGCCATGAAGCTCTTAATTCCAGCAATCATCTCTTTGTGTTTTGGGCAGTGATTCGGGTGGGATGTCAGGACTGTCTTATGAAGAAAGACTGGATAGACTTGGTTTATACTCTCTAGAATTTAGGAGATTGAGAGGGGATCTTATAGAAACTTACAAAATTCTTAAGGGGTTGGACAGACTAGATGCAGGAAGATTGTTCCCGATGTTGGGGAAGTCCAGGACAAGGGGTCACAGCTTAAGGATAAGGGGGAAATCCTTTAAAACCGAGATGAGGAGAACTTTTTTCACACAGAGAGTGGTGAATCTCTGGAACTCTCTGCCGCAGAGGGTAGTTGAGGCCAGTTCATTGGCTATATTTAAGAGGGAGTTAGATGTGGCCCTTGTGGCCAAGGGGATCAGAGGGTATGGAGAGAAGGCAGGTATGGGATACTGAGTTGGATGATCAGCCATGATCATATTGAATGGCGGTGCAGGCTCGAAGGGCCGAATGGCCTACTCCTGCACCTAATTTCTATGTTTCTATGTTTCTATTCCCAACACACCTTTGTTGCATGACGAATTTTAACCAACAGTTATTCCCCATGGTATATCTCCACCTTTCCTTTTTCTTTTTTCTTATTTCTAAATCTTTCTGCCACATTACGTTGGTAGTTTAGGAGACTTTCTTTTGTTCTTTTTCGATCTATCTTTTTACTTTCCATTTTTTGTTCTTATTTGTTTTCTTTTTCATTTTCATAGTTTAGGTTGTAAGGTTAAAAATGAATAATTGTACAATTTTAGATGCCAAATGTTTTATCTCTGTGCAACTGCTTCTAATAAAAATAAATAAAAAAAAAAAAAAAAAAAAAAATTATTCCCCATTATAGACACAAAAAGCTGGAGTAACGCCCCCGTCCCACTTAGGAAACCTGAACGGAAACCTCTGGAGACTTTGCGCCCCACCCAAGGTTTCCGTGAGGTTCCCGGAGGTTTTTGTCAGTCTCCCTACCTGCTTCCACTACCTGCAACCTCCGGCAACCACCTGCAACCTCTGGGAACCGCACGGAAACCTTGGGTGGGGTGCAAAGTCTCCAGAGGTTTCCGTTCAGGTTTCCTAAGTGGGACAGGGGCATAATAACTCAGCGGGACAGGCAGCATGTCTGGAGAGAAGGAATGGGTGACATTGAAACATAGAAAATAGGTGCAGGAGTAGGCCATGGCTGATCATCCAACTCAGTATCCCATCCCTGCCTTCTCTCCATACCCCCTGATCCCTTTAGCCACAAGGGCCACGTCTAACTCCCTCTTAAATATAGCCAATGAACTGTGGCCTCAACTACCTTCTGTGGCAGAGAATTTGACAGATTCTGTGTATGAAAAAAATGTTTTTCTCATCTCGGTGCTAAAAGATTTCCCCCTTATCCTTAAACTGTGACCCCTTGTTCGGGACTTCCCCAACATCGGGAACAATCTTCCTGCATCTAGCCTGTCTAACCCCTTAAGAATGTTGTACGTTTCTATAAGATCCCCCCTCAATCTTCTAAATTCTACCGAGTACAAGCCGAGTCTATCCAGTCTTTCTTCATATGAAAGTCCTGACATCCCAGGAATCAGTCTGGTATCCTTAAACTGTGACCCCTTGTTCTGGACTTCTGACATTTTGAGTCGAGACCCTTCTTCACCCATTCTTTCTCTCTAGAGATGCTGCCTGTCCTGCTGAGTTACTCCAGGGTTTTTGTGTCTATCTTCGGTTTAAGCCAGCATCTGCAGTTCCTTCCGACACATTATTCCTCACGTCCTGGTTCCCCGCAGGTGTATAAGGGTATTTATACGTAGAGGGCATCAGACCACACAATGTTTTGAAATGCAAATACTAGTTGCAGGAATGACTCGTTGGTAAAACGGCCTTGGCTTTTTGGTGGGAATGCTGTCCCGGTTCTCGCGGCTGCGCTGTTTTGTATCACTGAAGCATTCATTTGTACAGAAATCCGCACTTCACGCCTGTGACTTACTTTACCCACTGCCCACAGACTGAAGCCCGGGAGCAGCACCTCCAATGACCTGGCCAACGATGCCTTAGACTTTGATCGGTTGAAGCAGGTAGGTGACGCACCATTCACAGAGTAGTCATACAGTCATACAGTGGTTAGGGTGCAGAGAAGATTTACGAGGGTGTTGCCGGGACTAGTGGGTGTGAGCTACAGGGAGAGGTTGAGTAGGCTGGGATTCTATTCCTTGGAGCGCAGGAGGTTGAGGTGTACAAAATGAATTAGCCCCCACTTCCGTGGCAGAGAGTTCCACAAGTTCACAACTCTCTGGGTAAAAAGTTTTTTCTCATCTCAGTTTTCAACGGCCTACCCCTATATTCTTAGACTGCGGCCCCTGGTTCTGGACTGCCCCAGGAGGATGAGGGGTGATCTTATAGAGGTGTATATAATCACGAGAGGAATAGATCGGGTAGACGCGCAGAGTCGCTTGCCCAGAGTAGGGGAATCGAGGACCAGAGGACATAGGTTTAAGGTGAAGTGGAAAAGATTTAATAGGAATGTCAGGGGTAACTTTTCCACACAAAGGGTGGTGGGTGTATGGAACAAGCTGCCAGAGGAGGTAGTTGAGGCTGGGACTAAGATAAAGTTCGACAGGTACATGCACTGGTGGACTGGGTCTACAAATATTGGTTGCCAGGAGACAAAGGGGCCCCACTTCATCAGGGGCCCACTTGATATAGGGAGCCCTCTTCATCAGGGGCCCACTTGCCATCGGGCAAGCTGACACCCGGGCCAGTCCGCCACTGGGTACATGGATAGGACAGGTTTGGAGGGATATGGACCAGACGCAGGTAGGTGGGACTAGAGGAGCATGTTGGGCAGGTGGGACATGTTGGCCAGTGTGGGCACATTGGCTTGTCCCCACGCTGTATCACTTTGTGACCATATGACACTAAACAGGCCCTTCGGCCCGTCTTGCCCACACCGGCCAACATGTCCCATCCACACTAGTCCCACCTGCCCGCGTTTGGCCCAGATCCCTCTAAACCTGTCCAATCCATGCAAAGAGGCTATGCTGCATTAAATGTTTATTATAGAATATTTATATTTTAAATGGTAAGAGTAGAGACATATTATTTCATGCTTTCTCATCCTGTCTATTTAATGTACAGAAAGGAACCTTTGTGTAAGTAAGCTCTCATTGTTATAACTTATACCCACAGGAAATACTGGATGAGGTTGTAAGGGAGTTGCATAAAGTGAAAGATGAGATTATAAATGGTGAGCGTTATATTTGTTCTTGGTTGTGATAAAAAAAAGTTGCACTTTAACATGTGTGAGGTCAGGTTTCATTGATTGTATTTTTTTTAATGCGTTTAATTGCCTTTGCAAGTTACATCCCGATCATTGCACCTGGTCTGAACTTGTACAATTTCTACATAATTGAAATTATGAGTCTCGTGTTTTCAAACAAAGCGCTGTAATGTTTTGCTGGTGCCCCTGAGTGGAGCATTTGTGAAACGGAGGTGGACACAGAGTGTTGGAGTAATGGCCCTGCCCCACGGTACGAGTTCATTCCAAGAACTCTCCCGAGTTTAAAAAAAAAATCAAACTCGTGGTAAGCACGGAGAATGAACGCAGCGGGTACGTCGGAGCTCGGGGACGTCTCTTAGCGGCTCGTAACGCTAACGGCAGGTACTCGGGAAGACTCGCTAACGGCAGGTAAGCACGGGAAGACTCGTGAAGATTTTTCAACATGTTGAAAAATGTCCACGAGAGCCCCGAGTACCGACGAGCGGCCATTACCATAAATCTCCGAGTTCCAATCAGGGCAAACTCGGGGAGAGCTCTTGGAATGAACTCGTACCGTGGGACAGGGCTTTAACTCAGCGGGTCAGGCAGCATCTCTGGAGAAACATGGATAGGTGACGTTTCGGATCAGGACCCTTCTTCAATCTAGACCTCCTCTATTTGCCAAATTTCAAAACCGTCATTGCCACAAATAGTACTTCATTGCATTCAGCAGAGTGTTATGTGACGTGAGGTGCAAGCAAAAAAAGGCAACGTCCAATATTTTCAACATAAGCATTGCAGAACATATTTCAAACAAAATGATGCCGGCAACCTTTTTGTGACCACAGAGGACTCCACGGTCGTCCTGCTGAGTTTCACTTGTTATCACCTTCCCCACAGCCAACAAGGGACCATTGTGGGCTCCAACTTTCCTTGCTCATCGCCGGCTTTGATTTGGTCTTTTGCATATCTTTCATTCATTTGTCCTGGGTACATTTTCATATCTCTCGGTTCCCTCTCCCCTGACTCTCAGTCTGAGGATTGAATGAATGAATGAACCCAAGGTATGCAAAGAGATCCACATAAAGGGCACAGACAAGGTTGCCAAGTATAACATGGCCGGTCCTGCTTTGTCCCTCCCCCCCTCTCGGCTGTCCCCCCCCCCCCCCCCCCCCATGCCATGCCAGGTCCTGTTTCCTTTATCATCGTTATGTTTTTAGCGTATCTGTCATCCATTTGTTCTATATATGTCTACATCACCGTCTATATATCTCGTTTCCCGCTCCCCTGACTCTCAGTCTGAAGAAGGGTCTCAACATGAAACATCACCTATTCCTTTTACAATCATACAATACAATACAATACAATTTATTTGTCATTTGGACCCCTTGAGGTCCAAACGAAATGACGTTTCTGCAGCCATACATTACAAACAAAAGACCCAAGACACAACATAATTTACATAAACATCCATCACATTGCTGTGATGGAAGGCCAAAAAAACTTATCTCTCCCCTGCAATCCTCCCCCCTCCCCCGATGTCAGAGTCAAAGTCAAAGCCCCCGGCTGGCGATGGCGATTGTCCTGCGGCCATTAAAGCCACGCCGGGTGATGCAAGGTCGCATACCGGGTCTTGTTGTTAGAGCCCCCGGCGTGCGCTCACAAAGTCCCGCGGCCATTCCAAGCCGCGCGGGGCGGTGATGTAAGGCCCCGCTCCAGGAGCTCTTCAACCCCGCAACTCGGGCGGGAGAAGTCGCCGCTGCGGAAGCCCCGAAAAGCGGTCTCCCTCCAGGGACCCGCGGGCTCCCGGTGTTGCCGTCTGCCAGACCCGCAGTTGCAGCCTCCGAATCTCCGGGGGTCGGGTGTTAGCAGCGCTCCACCACCGCTCCAACCGCTCCGGACTCGGCCAGCCCCGCGACGGTGAGTAGTCGGCAGCTCCGCAGCTGGAACCCCAGGTCGTTCCTGTTGGAGGCCGCTCCACGTTGCAGCCCCAACGACAACGGAGACCCGACAAAGAAAAAGTCGGGTCTCCCGTGCAGGGGAAAGATTTTAAAGTTACCCCTCCCCCCCATCCAACCCCCCCACACACATACCCCAACAAAAAAAAATACAAAAACTACATAAAAACGAGACAAAAAATAAAAAAAACACAGACTAACTACAGAGGCCGCTGCTGACAAGAGTCGCGCCGCCCAACAGAACTCCAGTTTTCTCCAGAGATGCTGCCTGACCCGCTGAGTTACTCTGGGATGTTGTGTCGATCGACGGAGGTTTGACCATGTTAAATGCAATCTACTGATCTTTGCTCAACCACTAACGGCCCACTTTCCTGTTTTTTCAGCCATTAGACAAGAATTGAGCAGAATCAGTACGACATAATGAATTTTGCACTTGAGGATGGGGGAAGTCCTCGGAGGGATGTGGGAAGAGGAGAGACAGCTGTGTGGAGGACAGTGTGGAAGATGACTAGAAGCTAATAGTGGATGCACTGAATGTCGCAGTTTTTAAAATCCTTCATTGAATAGTGGACTCACCATAATACTGCTGTTGGCTGCCTTGGGTCTGCTTCACATGAAAAGTCTTAATAATTTTCCAAAACAACAAAAAAAAACTCTCAATGATTTTTAATACAACTTGTGAATCTTATTTTCTAGGTTTTACAAAAAATTGCACATCTGTTTTATGTTAGCCTTTGTATTTTTTATTAGGTTATTTAAAGATTTACATTCTAGATTGTGTTTTTAGATAAAACCTTACACACACACACACACACATTTTGCTTTTTGTAGGCGAATATTTCAGTTATTTCTACCAGTAGACATTACCACAGTATTGTTAACTCTGTATTGAAAAGTCTTTGCCAACAAAGAGATCCTTGTAACATCAACAAACAGGCAGAAACTTGTATTAGTTATGATATGACAAAAGGTAACTGATTTCTCAAGCAATCTTGCAAACCTTATTAAAACAAGGTCCGACAATGTCAAGCAGTCTCTGTTGTCCATGTTGGAATGCAAACGGTACAAAGTTATTTGTTATCCAAACATTCTCGACTTACAAGCAAGCAGAGAGTCTACTCCATGCAGAGAACATGTTATCCACGGAGATGCCACGGAAAATTAGAAGCGACGAAAAGAAATTCCAGGTAATTAAATTTTTCACAAAATTGTCTTTGTACCGAAATATAACAACGGAGCTGAAACGATTAAGGTAGACACAAAATGCTGGAGTAACTCAGAGGGACAGGCAGCATCTCTTGGAGAGAAACAGTGGGTGACGTTTCGGGTCGAGACCCTTCTTCAGACCCGAAACGTCACCCTTTCCGTCTCTCCAGAGATGCTGCCTGTCCCGCTGAGTTAAGGGCCTGTCCCACTGTACGAGTGAATTCAAGAGCTCTCCCGAGTTTAAAGAAAATCAAACTTGTAGAATGTACGTAACGGGTACGTCGGAGCTCGGGACGTCTCTTAGCGGCTCGTAACGCTAACGGCAGGTACTCAGGAAACGTGGTAACTCGTGAAAAATTTTCAACATGTTGAAAAATGTCCACGAGAGCTCCGAGTACCTACGAGCGGCTATTACCGTAATTCTCCGAGTTCGAATCAGGGGAAACTTGGGAGAACTCTTGAATTACCTTGTACAGTGGGACAGCCCCATTACCCCAGCATTTTGAGTCCAGCATCTTTGGTTTAAACCAGTATTTGCAGTTCCTTCCTACATAAAACGATTAAGATTCTCATTGACACTGTTGGCTTTTGTATTAACTTGACTATTTTTAATGCAAGCACCTAAAATGATAGAATGTAGATGTGTAATGACTCTAACTTGATCTATCTGCTCACCTTGATGTCTTTCTGGGCATAGAACCAGCAGCACCCAAAGACTTTACTCAGTTAAAAAAAAGATATTATTTTTAAAAGGACATGTAAAATGTCACTGGAAACTAACATGCACATACAGCAACCAGTTATGAAGGGCCAGTTCCTGTGCTGTGTTGTTCTACATTCTATCTTTAGGACTGAGATGAGAAGAAATGTCTTCATTCAAAGGTTGCTGAATCATCAGTTTAGTTCATTGTCACATGTACCGAGGTACAGTGAAAAACCTTTTGTTGTGTGCTAACCAGTCAGCGGAAAGACAAAACATGATCATAACCAATCAATTTGCAGTGTATAGATACATGATAAAGGGAATAACGTTTAGTGCAAGGTAAAGCCAGCAACGTCCAATCAAGGAATAGTCCGAGAGTCACCAATGAGGTAGATAGTAGTTCAGGACTGCTCGCTAGTTGTGGTGGGATGATTCAGTTGCCTGATAACAGCTGGGAAGAAACTGTCCCTGAATCTGGAGGTGTGTGTTTTCACACTTCTGTACCTTTTGCCTGATGGGAGAGGGGAGAGGGGAGAGGGGAGAAGAGGGAGTGGTGATGCTGCTGGCATGGTGCAAATGGAGTCAATGGAAGGGAGGACTCTTTGGAAATCCCTACCTAGAAAATTTTAAACCTCAATCAATGATTGCATCCAAATGTGAAATCAATCGATTTCTGGCGATCAGAGGAATCTTTGAACTGGGGATCGGATAATGAGTTGGACAATCAGCCATGATCTTGGTAAATAGTGTCGAGGGCCCAGTGACTAGAATGGCGTATTCCAGTTCAGTTTTGTGTACCTTCGATTTTCCAGCATCTGCAGTTCCTTCTTAAACACCTATTCTTCTATTGCTTTGAACTACAATTGGATAAAACTGTGTTTTAATGATATTGCTGTGGTTTATGTAAAATATTGTTTCCAATAATGCATAATTAATATTACAGATATGGGTTGATAAATGTAACTGCATTTAAACAGTCCACACCAGATGGTGAAATACAATGCAACTCATGGAACTTCAAGATCTACTGAAGATGGAGGTTCTCCCTGCAACCGCGTGGGTTACTCCGGGTTCTCCGGTTTTCTCCCACATCCCAAAGACCTGTGGGCTTATAAGTAAATTGGCTTCTGCAAATTGCCCCTAGTGTGTAGTTGAGGCTGGGACTGTCCCATCATTTAAGAAACAATTAGACAGGTACTGTACATGGACAGGTTTGGAGGGATATGGATCATGCACAGGCAAGTGGGATTAGTGTAGCTGGGACATTGTTGGCCGGTGTGAGTGAGTTGGGCTGAAGTTCCACACTGCATCACTCTATGACTCTAAACGTGGGATAACATAGGGTGTTTTAGCCGTTCTTTCCGACTAGATTAGGTCCTACTGCAGTTGTACAGGGCCCTGGTGAGACCACACCTGGAGTATTGTGTGCAGTTTTGGTCTCCTAATTTGAGGAAGGACATTCTTGCTACTGAGGGAGTGCAGCGTAGGTTCACCAGGATGGGGAGACTGACACATGATGAAAGAATGGGTCGACTGGGCTTGTCATCACTGGAACTTAGAAGGATGAGAGGGTACCTTATAGAAACATATAACATTCTTAAGGGATCGGACAGGCTAGATGCAGGAAAAATGTTCCTGATGTTGGGGGAGTCCAGAACCAGGGGTCACAGTTTAAGAATAAGGGGTAGGCCATTTAGGACTGAGATGAGGAAAAACCTTTCCACCCAGAGAGTTGTGAATCTGTGGAATTCTCCGCCACAGAAGGCAGTGGAGGCCAATTCACTGGATGTATTCAAGAGAGAGTTAGATTTAGCTCTTAGGGCTAAGGGAATCAAGGGATATGGGGAGAAGGCAGGAACGGGGTACTGTTTGTGGATGATCAGCCATGATCATATTGAATGGTGGCGCTGGCTCGAAGGGCCAAATGGCCTACTCCTGCACTCCTGTTTCTATGATTCCTCTCCAAATACCTCTCTGCTGTTGTCCAGCAGGTTGGGACACCACCTTCCTTGTTCTCTGGTTCCCCAGCTAGTCGTATCATTGTCCTATCAGGGACACATGACAATAAAACTCTCTTGAACTCTGTCTCAGTAGCCTTTGTCCACCTGTAGTGAGCTGTACAATTCAATGTTACTACTCCGGAGCAGTTTTGGAGAAGGCTGAAGGGCCGAAGGACCTGCTCCTTTTAGACTTAAGAGAAGTTAGGAATGCTGATGATTATAGAAGATTCTATTCTCTTTGTGGTACATTGATGTGTTTCAGAGAACCTGGAAAATCTGACATTGCAACATCAAAGTGAAATATTACACCAAAGGGTTGATCTTGCAAACTCAGCGGTTTGGTGTTGAGCAGCTTCCCCACACCTGTAGTTTTAGTTTTTGGAGATACAGAGTGCAACCAGGCCCTTCGGCCCACCGAGTCCGTGCCGGCCAGTGACCACCCTTGGACTAGTTCTATCCCACACGCTTGGGACAATGTACTGAAGCCAATTAACCTACAAACGTCCCCGCACATCTTTGGGATGTGGGAGGAAACCCGGAGAAAAGCCACACAGTCACAGGGTGAACATGCAAACTCCATACGGACAGCATCGTTAGTCAGGGTCAAACCCGGGTCTCTGGCGCTGTGTATCACTGCGCTACCGGGCTGCACAATTCTTGTGCAATACTGTTCTATGTTCTATATAAAGTCACAACATAAATATGTTATTATTCTAGATTACCTCTCCTTAACCTACTACCTAGTTAATAGTCCTACATTGGCTATTATGTTTTACATGAAAGCATAATTGGGCCTGTACATTACATTGGTGACACGATGGGGCAGCGATATAGTTGCTGCCTCACAACACCAGAAACCCGGCTTTGATCCCGACTACAGGTGCTGTCTGTACGGAGTTTGTACGTTCTCCCCGTGACCTGCATGGATTTTCTCCGAGATCTTCGGTCTCCTCCCACATTCCAGGAAGTACAGGTTTGTAGGCTAATTGGCTTGGTGTAAAACGCAAAGTTGTCCCTAGTGTGTGCAGGGCAGTGTTAGTGTGCGGGGATCGCTGGTCGGTGCGGACTCGGTGGGACGGAGGGCCTGTTTCCCGCGCTGTATCTCCAAACTAAACTATAAGCCTCACCAAAGCCGTTTGAGCAGTACTTGTTCGGCACCATGAATGGTCAAGTCATCTGCAGCTGCACAGAGCTCCGAAGAACAAAATAAACATGCACCATCTTTTTTGAGCTTTGATGAGGCAACTGCACAATTCAAAATCGGAAACCCTCCATTGAAGAAAATATCGTAAAACACCATGGTACTATGTGTAGTGAACGTAGACTTTTCATCATTTGTATGTACATGGTGCAGGTTAACAGAAAACAACATCCAAGGCACTTCACAGAGAGTGTTAAGGGCCTGTCCCAGTGTACGAGGGAACATGTTTCCTGCATCTAGCATGTCCAAACCCTTAATAATCATATATGTTTCTTAATGTTTGTCAATTTGTGTATTAACCAGCATCTGCAGTTCCTTGTTTCTGCATTCCAAAATGTAAATGGCTTCTCTACCTAAATTCCCCATCAAGTTCCTGACTTTAGCGTTTCCTGAATACAATTCGATAACATTAAAGTACTTTGAATTGGTCTATCACACTAGTTGATTATAGAAAGTAAGTTACACGGTAAAATCTATGAGTAGCGTTTTGCAGGTAACACAAAAAAGCTGCAAGGCATACACTTCCATTATTGTGTGGGAAGGAACTGCAGATGCTAGTTTAACCCCAAGATAAACACAAAAAGCTGAAGTAACTCAGCGGGTCAGACATCATCACTGAGGAAAAGGAATAACCATATAACATATAATAACCATATAACAATTACAGCACGGAAACAGGCCATCTCGACCCTTCTAGTCCGTGCCGAACACATAATCTCCCCTAGTCCCATATACCTGCGCTCAGACCATAACCCTCCATTCCCTTCCCATCCATATAACTATCCAATTTATTTTTAAATGATAAAAACGAACCTGCCTCCACCACCTTCACTGGAAGCTCATTCCACACAGCCACCACTCTCTGAGTAAAGAAGTTCCCCCTCATGTTACCCCTAAACTTCAGTCCCTTAATTCTCAAGTCATGTCCCCTTGTTTGAATCTTCCCTACTCTCAGTGGGAAAAGCTTTTCCACAAATAGGTGACGTTTTGGGTCGGGACCCTTCAGACTGAGAGTCAGGGGAAAGAGAAACGAGAAATATAGACGGTGATATGGAGAGATGGAGAACAAATGATTGAAAGATATGTTAAAATGTAACGATGATAAAGGAATAAGGCCGTTGTTAGCTGTGGCCTAAAGGGGCCTGTCCCACTGTACGAGGTAATTCAAGAGTTCCCCCAAGCTTTCCCCTGATTCGAACTCGGAGAATGTCCGTAGCGGGTCCGTAGGAGTTCGTGGATGTCCCGTAGCAACATCCCTGCGAAAAATGTCCACGAGTAAAAAAATACTCGTGATGAAAAAATTGTTACTTTTTACTCGTACGAGCCGCTACGGGACATCCACGAACTCCTACAGACCCGCTACGGGCATTCTCCGAGTTCGAATCCACGAAAATCAGTATGGATAATGAAGCTAAGTGAAAATCAAGACAGTATGACTTGGGTGGGTGGGTGAGGGATGGAGAGGGAGGGGCAGCAAGGGTTATTTGAAGTTCGAGAAAGCAATATTCATACTGGTGTGCAAGCTAGCATCAAGCAACTGACAACCAAGCAGTATGAATATTGATTTCCCTAACATCTAAAAACCCTTGCATCCCCTCTCTCTCCCTCCCACTTCCAAGATTGCGATGTTCACGTTACGTCTATTTCTGAATGAGTATAATTACGGATGATAATTAGCAAATTGTCGTTGAAATGGACTTTCTTCTCTAATTTGTATCATTGTCTCGCAAGTTTGAATTTTTTTTGGCTCTGCCTGTTATTTTCTCACACTTCACTCAAATGGATGGCGTTGAGTTGCTGCCGTGATGTTTCATCCAACGCTCTCAGTGTGGTAAACATAAATGTTCAGGAAACTGTGAAAACAACAGATGCTGCCCTGGATTCCAGCTCATTACCTTCACAAGTCCACACGTGGGAATCATGTACGTGTATTTAATAAATAACATTGTCTTTGAAGTCGGTTTTAATTCCTGGGATGGCGGGACTGTCATATGTTGATAGAATGGAGCGGCTGGGCTTGTACACTCTGGAGTTTAGAAGGATGAGAGGATATCTCATTGAAACATATAGGATTGTTAAAGGTTTGGACACGCTAGAGGCAGGAAACATGTTTCCGATGTTGGGGGAGTCCAGAACTAGGGGGCCACAGTTTAAGAATAAGGGGTTGGCTATTTAGAACGGAGATGAGGAAAAATAATTTCACCCACAGGGTTGTGAATCTGTGGAATTCTCTGCCTCAGAAGGCAGTGGAGGCCAATTCTCTGGATGCTTTCAAGAGAGAGTTAGATAGAGCCTCAGAGGGTGGTGGAGGCCGGTTCTCTAGATGCTTTCAACAGAGAGCTACATCGGGCTCTTAAAGATAGCGGAGACAGGGGATATGGGGAGAAGGCAGGAACAGGGTACTGATTGTGGATGATCAGCCATGATCACAGTGACATGCTCAAAGGGCCGAATGGCCTACTCCTGCACCTATTGTCTATTGTCTAAAAGAGCTGTGTTTTTGTGTCTTTAAAGAAGTAGAACTTCTGATTTCTCACTTAATAATTAAAAGTGTCAGTTTGAGTGCAGCACTGTAATCTTAATCTGCTATTATCGCTGTAACATTGTAGAAACAAGGAACTGCAGAAGCTGGTTAATACACGAAAGGACACAAAGTGCTGGAGTAACTCAGCGGCTCAGGCAGCATCTCTGGAGAAGCTGGAGAGGTGACGTTTCAGGACGATTGCAGACTGATTGCAGGAGATGGGGGGGAGAGGGGAGAAGAAAGCTGCAAGGGGGGAGAGGCAGAATAGAGGACCAGGACAAAGTGTTGCTTGCCTGCCATGCTTTACCCTGCCGCCTCCTCTTACACCTTTCTTCTCACCCCCTCTCCTACAATTAGTCTGAAGAAGGGTCCCGACACAAAACGTCACCTCTCCACGTTCTCCAGGGATGCTGCCTGGCCCGCTGAGTTACTCCAGCACTCTGTGCCCTTTTATGTTCCTTGAAGTAGTGGTGACAACTTTTAAGAAGCCAGAGGTACACGGCTGTGAAGCTCGGCGGACATGAAACAGTATTGGATTCAAGCATGTGCTGATCATAAGTTCATATGATCATGACAGGAGTAGAATTAGGCCATTCGGCCCATCAAGTCTACTCCGCCATTCAATCATGGCTGATCTTGCCTGGGTTTCAGCAACTAAGTAACAGAGAAAGGTTGAACAAGTTAGGGCTTTATTCTTTGGAGCGCAGAAGGTTAAGGGGGGACTTGATAGAGGTTTTTTAAATGATGAGAGGGATAGACAGAGTTGACGTGGAAAAGCTTTTCCCACTGAGAGTAGGGAAGATTCAAACAAGGGGACATGACATGAGAATTAAGGGACTGAAGTTTAGGGGTAACATGAGGGGGAACTTCTTTAGTCAGAGAGTGGTAGCTGTGTGGAATGAGCTTCCAGTGAAGGTGGTGGAGGCAGGTTCGTTTTTATCATTTAAAAATAAATTGGATAGTTATATGGATGGGAAGGGAATGGAGGGTTATGGTCTGAGCGCAGGTATATGGGACTAGGGGGGATTATGTGTTCGGCACGGACTAGAAGGGTCGAGATGGCCTGTTTCCGTGCTGTAATTGTTATATGGTTATATGGTTATATGGTTATCTATCTCTCCCTCCCAACCCCATTCTCCTGCCTTCTCCCCATAACCTCTGACACCCGCACTGACCAAGAATCTATCTATCTCTGCCTTAAAAATATCCACTGACTTGGCCTCCACAGCCGTCTGTGGCAAAGAATTCCACAGATTCACCACCCTCTGACTAAAGAAATTCCTACTAATTTCCTATCTAAAAGAGCGTCCTTCAATTCTGAGTCTATGACCTCTGGTCCTAGACTCTCCCACTAGTGGAAACATCCTCTCCACATCCACTCTACCCAAGCCTTTCACTATTCTGCAAGTTCAATGAGGCCTTGTGATGATGGCAGAATGGAATCGATGGATTATATTCTTCAGACGTGTCATCTTACATCATTTTACATGTAATTTACATTTGATTTTACATCAAAAGGTAACATATTGCTAGATTGTACGAATGCATAACATTGGTGTCACGAGGTCTGGCCATTCTTATAACATTAGAGTCACACAGCGCGGAAACAGGCCCTTCAGCCCAACTTGCCCATGCACATCAAGATGTCCCATCTACATGAAAGAATGGGACGACTGGGCTTGTATTCACTGGAATTTCGAAGGATGAGAAGGGATCTTATAGATATATATAACATTCTTAAAGGATTGGATGGGCTAGATGCAGGACATTTTTCCCCGATGTTGGGGGTGTCCAGTTTAAGAATGAGGGGGAGGCTATTTAACACTGAGATGAGGGAAAAAAACCTTTTCACCCGGAGAGTTGTGAATCTGTGGAATTCTCTGGCACAGAAGGCGGTGGAGGCCAATTCACTGGATGTTTTCAAGAGAGAGTTAGATATAGCTCTCAGAGCTAACGGAGTCAAGGGATACGGGGGAGAAGGCAGGAACAGAGTACTGATTGTGGATGATCAGCCATGATCATATTGAATGGCGGTGCTGGCTGGAAGGGCCGAATGGCCTACTCCTGCACCTATTTTCGATGTATCTATGTTAACACCTACCTGCGTTTTGTCCACATCCCTCTAAACCTCACCTATCCATGTTCCTCTCCATATGTCCTTTTAAATGCTGTTATAGTCCCTGCCTCAACTACCTCCTCTGGCAGCTGGTTCCATACACCCACCTCCCTCTGTGTGAAAAAGTTGCCCCTCAGATTCCTATTAAATCTTTCCTCTCTCACCTTAAACCTATGTCCTCTGGTTCTTGAATCCCCTACTCTGGATGAAAGACTCTACATATACCCCGATCCCCTTCACATAGAAAAATAGAAACATAGAAATTAGGTGCAGGAGTAGGCCATTCGGCCCTTCGAGCCTGCCCCGCCATTCAATATGATCATGGCTGATCATCCAACTCAGTATCCCGTACCTGCCTTCTCTCCATACCCTCTGATCCCCTTAGCCACAAGGGCCACATCTAACTCCCTCTTAAATATAGCCAATGAACTGGCCTCGACTACCCTCTGTGGCAGAGAATTCCAGAGATTCACCACTCTGTGTGTGAAAAAAAGTTCTTCTCATCTCGGTTTTAAAGGATTTCCCCCTTATCCTTAAGCTGTGACCCCTTGTCCTGGACTTCCCCAACATCGGGAGCAATCTTCCTGCATCTAGCCTGTCCAACCCCTTAAGAATTTTGTAAGTTTCTATAAGATCCCCTCTCAATCTCCTAAATTCTAGAGAGTATAAACCAAGTCTATCCAGTCTTTCTTCATAAGACAGTCCTGACATCCCAGGAATCAGTCTGGTGAACCTTCTCTGCACTCCCTCTATGGCAATAATGTCCTTCCTCAGATTTGGAGACCAAAACTGTATGCAATACTCCAGGTGTGGTCTCACCAAGACCCTGTACAACTGCAGTAGAACCTCCCTGCTCCTATACTCAAATCCTTTTGCTATGAAAGCTAACATACCATTCGCTTTCTTCACTGCCTGCTGCACCTGCATGCCTACCGTCAATGACTGGTGTACCATGACACCCAGGTCTCACTGCATCTCCCCTTCACGATTTTGTACACCTCTATAAGATCACCCCTCAGCCATCTCCCTAGAGCTCAGGCCATCGAGTCCTGGCAACATCCTCATAAAAAAACATAGCTCGTCTTTTGTTCTGTTAACCTCACCCACACATTGGAAGTATGTCAACTAAATGGAGCTGGGCACATAGTTCCACAAATATTTTCAGGTGGGTCCTAATTCAATAGTTCAATATAATTCCACATTAAGCCACTGAGTTGCTTTAACCTTTGTTACAAAGTGTCAATATCTTACAACCACAGTGACTAAACACAGAGCTCACTCCTTAAATGTAAATATTTGTGCTTGGGACATCACTAAATTTGCATTTGTTAAGGATTAAATCATGTCAGCAGGAATAGACCACCAGGGGGCGCTGGGGAGACGGCAGCCCTGCCGGCAGTCCACCAGGGGGCGCTGGGGAGACGGCAGCCCTGCCGGCAGTCTGTTCGATTTTTCTTTCTTTTTTGTTATTTTTTAAAGCGTTATAAGTTTGTTTTTAATGTTCTTCGGTATGTTTTATTTAGGGGGTGGGGGGAGGGGATCAGGGGAAACCTTTTTCAAGCTCCTACCTTCCCGGAGATATGATCAATTTTCGGATCACATTCTCCGCGCTCTGCGGCCTACCATCGATGGAGCTGGGAGCCTCCTCGGACTGTCGTGAGCCCCACCGCGGGGCGCGGACTTAACATCGGAGCGGGATCCCTTGCCTGGGATCGCTCCCACCGCGGACTTACCATCAAGGGCTCACAGTCTCGGGAGAGGCCAAGTCGGGAGCTCCAACGCCGCGGAAGGTTCAACCAGCCCCTACGCGAGGTTCGATTGCTGGCGCGGTGGAACTGACAACCCCACGATGCAGGAGCTGATCGCCTCGATGTGGAGGGACCGAACGCCGCCGGCTACGGGAGTCAAGACCGTCCCGTCAACGGAGGGCTCGAGGCCCATGACCGAGGAAGAACAAAAGGAAGGACTTGAACTTTATTTGGCCTTCCATCACAGTGAGGAATGTGGAGGAGTCACTGTGGTGGATGTTCTTGTTAAATATGTGTTCTTGAGTGATCTGCTGCTTTTAATTGTATGACTGACCTGGCCAATAAAATTCCTCGTATGTTACAAAACATACTTGGCGAATAAAGCGTGTCTGATTCTTAATGGGCACTTTGTTTTAAAATAACCATCACATTCCAGTTGCTCTGGTGATGTTGGCTTGGTCTGAGGAAGGGTCTCGACCTGAAATGTCACCCATTGCTTCTCTCCAGAGATGCTGCCGGTCCCGCTGGGTTACTCCAGCATTTTGTGTCTGTCTTTGACTTGGATACAGATCTGTTACCCTTGCCTTGGTAACAAGAAGCAGGAAGCAGGATTAGTCCCCCCCAACACACTTTATACCCAGGCCTTCAGCCCCACCCTGTTCTCACAATGGAAAGCTTTCCATGTACTGTAGTATACATCTATCTTCATCTAAACTCCATCACCCAACTTTTAGCATCACAAAAGGTTTTTAGCTGTAAGCTTGAGAATCTTTGACATTCTCTTTTGGTTTGGTTAAACCGCAGAAGTGAATCTGTGAAAACCTATAGAAAATAGGTACAGGAGGAGGCCATTCGGCCCTTCGAGCCTGCACCGCCATTCAATATGATCATGGGGCTGATCATCCAACTCAGTATCCTGTACCTGCCTTCTCTCCATACCCCCTGATCCCTTTAGCCACAAGGGCCACATCTAACTCCATCTTAAATATAGCCAATGAACTGGCCTCGACTACCTTCTGTGGCAGAGAATTCCAGAGACAGAAGCACAAGGGATATCAATGGGCAAAAACTAAACAGTGCTGGATGGTCAGGAAGTATCTGAAGAAGGGCCCCAACCCGAACCTTTGTCCATTCTCTCCACTGATGCTGCCTGACTTCATGACGCTGAAATCCTGCCTACTTTGGGGTGTTTTGTTAATCCAAAATGGACAGTTTATTTTGAGGAGATGTTAGGAAAAGAACGATATTCCCATGTCTAGCAAACAACCTTTGACTTATTTGCACTCCTCTTTTCCTGCTATCGAAGGCTGTGCTACAGGTCTCGCACTGTCCAGCACAATGAAACTTTTTAGCTGTCAAAATGTTTCATTTGTCTAAAGTGCGTCTTTTACCAAGAGTTTTACAATCAGGCTTCTGAAGAAGAGTCCCGACCCGAAACATCACCTATCCGTGTTCTCCAGAAATGCTGTCTGACCAGCTGAGTTATAGAGTGATACAGTGTGGAAACAGGCCCTTCGGCCCAACCTGCCAACACCGGCCAACATGCTGCACTAGTCCCACCTGCCCGCGCTTGGTCCATATCCCTCCAAACCTGTCCTATTCATGTACCTGTCTAACTGTTTCTTAAACGATGGGATAGTCCCAGCCTCAACTACCCCCTCTGGCAGCTTGTTCCATACACCCACCACCACCCTTTGTGTGAAAAAGTTACCCCTCAGATTCCTATTAATTATTTTCCCCTTGACCTTGAATGTAGGTCATCTGGTCCTCGATTCACCTACCCTGGGCAGGAGACTCTGTGCATCTACCCGATCAGTTCCTCTCATGATCTTGTACACCTCTATAATCAACCCTCATTCTCCTGCGCTCCATGGAGTAGAGACCCAGCCTACTCAACCTCTCCCTATAGCTCACACCCTCTAGTCCTGGCAACATCCTCGTAAATCTCCTCTGTACCATTTCCAGCTTGACAATATCTTTCCCAGAAATGGACAAAAATTTATCCAACGTCTTATACAACTGCAACATGACCTCCCAACGTCTATACTCACTTTGTGAATTACCCTTTCTGGGTCGTGGCTGCCGGTTCTACTTTATCCGTTGCCACCCTCCGCACTGGGGGGGTGGAAAGAAGCACTGGACTTCTTTCCAGAACACAAAATGCTGGAAGACTCAGCAGGTCTGGCAGCAGCTGTGGACAGACCCGAAACATAGAAACATAGAAATTAGGTGCAGGAGTAGGCCATTCGGCCCTTCGAGCCTGCACCGCCATTCAATATGATCATGGCTGATCATCCAACTCAGTATCTCGTACCTGCCTTCTCTCCATACCCCCTGATCCCTTTAGCCACAAGGGCCACATCTAACTCCCTCTTAAATATAGCCAATGAACTGGCCTCAACTACATTCTGTGGCAGAGAATTCCAGAGATTCACCACTCTCTGTGTAAAAAATGTTTTTCTCATCTCGGTCCTAAAAGACTTCCCCCTTATCCTTAAACTGTGACCCCTTTTCCTGGACTTCCCCAACTTCGGGAATAATCTTCCTGCATCTAGCCTGTCCAACCCCTTAAGAATTTTGTACGTTTCTATAAGATCCCCCATCAATCTTCTAAATTCTACCGAGTACTAGCCGAGTCTATCCAGTCTTTCTTCATATGAAAGTCCTGACATCCCAGGAATCAGTCTGGTGAACCTTCTCTGTACTCCCTCTATGGCAAGAATGTCTTTCCTCAGATTAGGAGACCAAAACTGTACGCAATACTCTAGGTGTAGTCTCATCAAGACCCTATACAACTGCAGTAAAACCTCCCTGCTCCTATACTCAACTCTTTTTGCTATGAATGCTAACATACCATTCGCTTTCTTCACTGCCTGCTGCACTTGCATGCCTACTTTCAAGGACTGGTGTACCATGACACCCAGGTCTCGTTGCATCACCCCTTTTCCTAATCGGCCACCATTCAGTTAATAGTCTACTTTCCTGTTTTTGCCACCAAAGTGGATAACCTCCCATTTATCCACATTTTACTGCATCTGCCATGCATTTGCCCACTCACCCAGCCTATCCAAGTCACCTTGCAGCCTCCTAGCATCCTCCTCACAGCTAACACTGCCCCCCAGCTTTGTGTCATCCGCAAACTTGGAGATGTTGCATTCAATTCCCTCGTCCAGATCATTAATATATATCGTAAATAGCTGGGGTCCCAGCACTGATCACTGAAACCTGATCACTTTCTCCTTTTCCACCGGGTGGAATATTCTGTCGGGTTCTTTTACGACAATTTCTGCATTTATCACAGATTTCCAGCGTTTGCAAGGTTTGGAATATTTTTCTTCATTTCAGACACGGTGGCGCAGCTGCATAGTTACTGCCTCGTAGCGCCATTGGACACGGTCCAATCCTGAATGCAGGTGCTGTCTGTACAGAGTTTGCACGTTCTCCCCGTGACCGCGTGGGTTTTCTCTGGGTGCTGCGGTTTCCTCCAACACTCCAAATACGTGCAGGTTTGTTGGTTAGTTGGCTCCAGTAATCATTGTAAATTGTCCCTAGTGTGTAGGTGGTGTTAGTGTACGAGGTGATGGCTGGTCGGCGTGGACTCAGTGGGCCCGAGGGCCTGTTTCTGCTCTGTATCTCCAAACTAAACTAACCTAAGCAGTTGGTCACAGTGACCACAGTTTTGTCCGCCATATTGGAATTCTGAGCCAACGTGACTACACTTCTTCCCACCCTGCTTCCTGTAAGGACTCCATCCCCTACTCCCAATTCCTCCGTCTACGCCGCATCTGCTCCACGGATGAGGCGTTCCACACCAGGACATCTGAAATGTCCTCATTATTCAGGGAACGGGGGTTCCCCTCCCCACCATAAATGAGGCTCGCACCAGGGTCTCTTCCATACCCCGCAACACTGCTCTCTCTCCCCATCCCCGCACTCGCAACAAGGGCCGAGTCCCCCTAGTCCTCACCTTTCACCCCACCAGCCGTCACATACAAAAAGTAATCCTCCGTCAGTTTCGCCACCTCCAACGTGACCCCACCACTCGCCACATCTTCCCATCTCCCCCCATATCTGCCTTCCGCAAAGACCGCTCCCTCCATAACTCCCTTGTCAATTCTTCCCTTCCCTCTCGTACCACCCCCTCCCCGGGCACTTTCCCTTGCAACCGCAAGAGATGCAACACTTGTCCCTTTACCTCCCCCCTCGACTCCGTCCAAGGACCCAAGCAATCGTTCCAGGTGCGACAGAGGTTTACCTGCATCTCTTCCAACCTCATCTATTGCATCCGCTGCTCTAGATGTCAGCAGATCTATATCGGTGAGACCAAGCGGAGGTTGGGCGATCGTTTCGCCGAACACCTCCGCTCGGTCCGCAATAACCAAGCTGACCTCCCGGTGGCTCAGCACTTCAACTCCCCCTCCCACTCCGTCTCCGACCTCTCTGTCCTGGGTCTCCTCCATGGCCACAGCGAGCAGCACCGGAAATTGGAGGAACAGCACCTCATATTCCGTTTGGGGAGTCTGCATCCCGGGGGCATGAACATCGAATTCTCCCAATTTTGTTAGTCCTTGCTGTCTCCTCCCCTTCCTCAGCCCCCCTGCTGTCTCCTCCCATCCCCCAGCCTTCGGGCTCCTCCTCCTTTTCCCTTTCTTGTCCCCGCCCACCCCCGCCCCCGATCAGTCTGAAGAAGGGTTTCGGCCCGAAACGTCGCCTATTTCCTTCGCTCCATAGATGCTGCTGCACCCGCTGAGTTTCTCCAGCTTTTTTGTGTAACCCGACATGGATACCGTTGCCCTCGTGCCCGTTGCCCTCGCTCCGGACTGTAGATTGTTTCTCCGATCGCCAGAATTCATGATCAAACTCTTCCCTTCCTTCCAGACCCTTACCCTCAAATAATCTAAATCGGGACATTAACCTTCACCATTAACTCTGATCCTCCCTCCACCAATGCTGCTGGTCCCGCTGAGTATATTCAACATTTTCTGCTTTTAATTTGGATTTCCAGCATCTGCAGCTTTTGATCTCATCCTAATGTTGCAGTTTTTTTGATACAGCATATTGATGTTGTGAGGTCACAGCGTGGAAACAGGCCCTTCGGCCCTATTTGCCCACGCCGACCAACATGCCCATCTACCCCTTTCCCACCTGCCTGCGTTTGGCCCAAATCCCTCTAAGCCTCTCCGATCCCGTAAACTTTACTTTTGAGACACAGCATGGAAACAGTCCCTTCGGTCCAACAAGTGCGCGCCGACCTGTGATCACCCCGTACACGAGCACTATCCTACACACTAGTGACAATTTGGATAGACTTGGTTTACACTCTCTAGAATTTAGGAGATTGAGAGGGGATCTTATAGAAACTTACAAAATTCTTAAGGGGTTGGACAGGCTAGATGCAGGAAGATTGTTCCCGATGTTGGGGAAGTCCAGGACAAGGGGTCACAGCTTAAGGATAAGGGGGAAATCCTTTAAAACTGAGATGAGAAGAACTTTTTTCACACAGAGAGTGGTGAATCTCTGGAACTCTCTGCCACAGAGGGTAGTTGAGGCCAGTTCATTGGCTATATTTAAGAGGGAGTTAGATGTGGCCCTTGTGGCTAAGGGGATCAGGGGGTATGGAGAGAAGGCAGGTACGGGATACTGAGTTGGATGATGAGCCATGATCATATTGAATGGCGGTGCAGGCTCGAAGGGCCGAATGGCCTACTCCTGCACCTAATTTCTATATTTCTATGTTTCTATGTTTCTAGTTGCAATTTTACAGAAGCCAATGAACCTACAAAACTGTAGGTCTTTGGAGTGTGGGAGGAAACCGGAGCACCCGGAGAAAACCCACGTGGTCACACAGAGAGAACATACAAACTCCGTACAGACAGCACCCATAGTCACACACACACACACACACACACACACACACACACACACACACACACACACACACACACACACACACACACACACACACATCGCTTCACCAGCCAGTTATGCAGGCGGGGGACAGGGCAAGCGGGGTAGCGCTGTCTGAGTGAAATTGACACGGTGCAAAGCCAATGTGATACAGACACACACCACACCATGATGAACATACTCATTACAATTGATGCAGTAAGGAATCATTTCGTAGTTTGCTTTCCTTAGATGTGTCATTTAGCTGTGGAAATGTTCTGTCACGTGGTTCAGTGCATTTAAAACACTTGTTTCTGCTTCTGTTTGTGACCTGCACATTTTGTTTTATGCATTTTCATTCTGCCCTTATGTTCTGGGCAGCTATTATTTACATTTCCACATGTACAAGAGGATGTTGCCAGGACTGGAGGGTGTGGGTTATAGGGAGAGGTTAAGTAGGCTGGGTCTCTATTCCTTGGAGCGCTGGAGGATGAGGAGTGATCTAATAGAGGTGTACAAAATCACGAGAGGAATAGATCGGGTAGATGCAAAGAGTCTCTTGCCTAGAGTAAAGGAATTGGGGAGCAGAGGACATAGGTTTAAGGTGAAGGGGGAAAAGTTTATATAAGAATCTGAGGGGTAGCATTTTCACACAAAGGGTGGTGGGTGTACGGAACAAGCTGCCAGAGGAGGTAGTTGAGGCTGGGTACATGGATAGGACAGGTTTGGAGGGATAAGGACTAAAGGCGTGTAGGTGGGACTAGTGTAGCTGGGACATTGTTGGCCGGTGTGGGCAAGTTGGGCTGAAGGGCCTGTTTCCACACTGTATCACTCTGTGATTGACCATATGTAACATTATTGCTAGATTCATCTTTACCCAGTGATGAAAGCTTATTCATGCAGACAGAATCTGAGGCAAGCTCCGTCACTAGCCCCCCCTACTGGAGAGGCGCTCCCGGGAGCCAGCGTCTCAGGCAGGTGAAGCCGCCGCCTGCTGTAGAGGTGGGTAGAGTCCTACAATCCGCTGGTGCTGATGTTACCAGGGAAGGGCCAGGCATTCCTCCTCATATCCCAGTGGTGTACGGGTGCGTGGAGCAGCTGACAGGGAACAGGTGTCCTGTGCCTAGGAATAACACCTTCATTGGTTTCCCAGTGGGGAAACATCCAGTAACATGAGAAAACACTCTCGTTATTTTCCACCCTGCATATTTCCCCAAATCTACTTCCCAGCCTCCAAATACCACAGCCTGTGGCTGTAGACAGGTACACACATCAACATGCACCAGATCCCTGAATATAGAAACATAGAAACATAGAAATTAGGTGCAGGAGTAGGCCATTCGGCCCTTCGAGCCTGCACCGCCATTCAATATGATCATGGCTGATCATCCAACTCAGTATCCCGTACCTGCCTTCTCTCCATAACCTCTGATCCCCTTAGCCACAAGGGCCACATCTAACTCCCTCTTAAATATAGCCAATGAACTGGCCTCGACTACCCTCTGTGGCAGAGAGTTCCAGAGATTCACCACGCTCTGTGTGAAAAAAGTTCTTCTCATCTCAGTTTTAAAGGATTTCCCCCTTATCCTTAAGCTGTGACCCCTTGTCCTGGACTTCCCCAACATCGGGAGCAATCTTCCTGCATCTAGCCTGTCCAACCCTTTAAGAATTTTGTAAGTTTCTATAAGATCCCCCCTCAATCTCCTAAATTCTAGAGAGTATAAACCAAGTCTATCCAGTCTTTCTTCATAAGACAGTCCTGACATCCCAGGAACCAGTCTGGAGTAGATAGTCTGGTATCTATCAAACATTGATAGTGAATGCACTAAACCTTGCAGGCAGTCATGACTTTTTTACTTATAACCTTATTATAAGATTGTTAAGGGCTTGGACACACTAGAGGCAGGAAACATGTTCCCGATGTTAGGGGAGTCCAGAACCAGGGGCCACACACAGTTTAAGAATAAGGATGTAAGCCATTTAGAACGGAGACGAGGAAACACTTTTTCTCACAGAGAGTGGTGCGTCTGTGGAATTCTCTGCCTCAGAGGGCGGTGGAGGCGGGTTCTCTGGATACTTTCAAGAGAGAGCTAGATAGGGCTCTTAAAAATAGCGGAGTCAGGGGATATGGGGAGAAGGCAGAAACGAGGTACTGATTTGGGATGATCAGCCATGATCACATTGAATGGCGGTGCTGGCTCGAAGGGCCAAATGCATCTATTGACTATTGTCTATTGTCTTATACCCCAGCGGTATGAATATTGACCTCTCACTTCAAGTAACCCTTGCTCTCCCTCTCTCTCCATCCCTCCCCCATACTAGTTCCCCGGCCAGTCTGACCATCCTCCTGATTAAATTTTATCTCTGTATGCTTCGTTGTCAACTTCTCCTCGCTAACAATGATCTATTCGTAGATTTTGTTGCAGGCTAACCAGTCAGCAGAAAGACAATGCATGATTACAATCAAGCCATTTACATTTTCGCAGAGCTTCATCCCCTTTGATGTCTCGTTTTCACATCTTACCCTTCCATATCTCTGTGCCTCCCTTTCCCCTGACTCTCAGTCCAAAGAAGAGACTCTCAGACCCGAAATGCCACCCATTCCTTCTATCCGGAGATGCTGACTGTCCCGCTAAGTTCCTCCAGCATTTTGGTGTAAACCACCATCTACAGTTCCTTCCTACACATGACTTATTTACTCACTGATATTCCTGCTTTTCTTTCATTGCCGAGCTCTCTTTCATTGTCCATCTATACTCAGTCTCCCGTGATATTCTAATAAACATCGACCACAAATTCTCAGGAACGTCGGAGGTTGCCGGGAGACCTGGCAGAAGTAGATACAATTACTAGAGGTGTAGATAGGGTAGACAGTCAGAACCTTTTTCCCAGGGGGAGAAATGTAAATACTAGAGGCACAAAGCTTTAAGGTGCGAGAGGCAAAGCTTAAAGGAGATGTGTGGGGCAAGTTTTTTTACACAGAGGCGTTGCGTGCCTGGAACACACGGCCGGGGTTGGTGGTGGAGGCAGATATACGATAGAGTCTGCGCTGAGGCCTAATGTCGGATCTGGCGGCCTTGGAGCTGTGGCGGCGTACCAGCGGCGGCGGCCCGACTTCGGAGGTTCGGCCGCGGGGCCCAGTGGACGACATCGTCGGGAGCTCGCAGGTCACAGGTTGGTGACCTGTTTTTCCGGAGCTCCCGCAACTACAGCTGCGTCCGCTGGACTGGAGGGCGGCAGCTTCGGCAGCTTTGACCGCCCCGGGCCGCGGAGGTTGAATCGGCCCGTTCGCGGAGCTCGGATTCAGCTGCAGCACTTACAACCTCCGGGGTCACAACATCAGAGGCCTGGATCGCAGAGGGAGAACAAGGAGGGAAGAGACAAAGACTTTAAGAATTTTGCCTCCATCACAGTGAGGAGGTGCCTGGTGAACTCACTGTAGTGGATGTTAAACTGTGTTCATTGGGTGTTTTGTTATTTTATTGTATGTATGGCTGCAAGCCACGAAATTTCGTTCAGAACGAAAGGTCTGAATGACAATAAAAGTTATTCAATTCGATATGACTAGTGTCAGACAGACACATGATGGTCTTGGCATCATGTTCGGCACAGACACTGTGGGCTGAAGGGCCTGTTCTTGTGCTGTATTGCTCTATGTTCTGTTTAAACAGGCAAATATTGCATCTCCTGTGATTGCAGAGGAGGTTTCCACAGGAAGAGAAGAGGCCTTTGGTGGACATGGTGGAATAACCCAAGCATCAGGTGGCCATCTCCACTGATAGAGACAATGACACTTGTTTTGTGTAGTTTAGAGGAAACATCCTCTCCACATGCTGTGTGTGAATCTTGAATAAACAGTT